>NC_051067.1:50849703-50864595 GCF_004664715.2 Peromyscus leucopus
GTTTCCTCCCACACATAACTAGGGAGACATTGCAAAAATTTAGAGAATTTTATACTATCCAATATTGATAAAAATCCATTCTGATTCAGCTAATCAATTCAGCTAATCAATTAATACCTAAATATTTTTTAATGAGGAGATATTGCGAAGAATATTTTGTGTCATTTAAAATTATGCCGGAAGCCTTTTGACTTCACAGTTTTCTCCTATTTAACTTAATTATTTGTTCTTCTAGGTTCTAACCTATGACAAAGTACAATATTATTTACAGATTGAGACTTTCCAAAAATCTGATACTATACTTCGTTTTATATAATTTCAGAAAGTAGAGGTGGACACAATCTCATGGTATAGCCTAATCTGGCCTAGAACTTGTTGTGTAATCTAGGCTGGCCTTAGACTTAAGATCTTCCTCCTTCAGCCTCCCCAATGCTGAGATTATAGGAATGTACCCCCACCTGGTATTACAAGATCTTTGATTCCAAAAAAAATAAAAACTGGTTACAATTATTAGATTATAGGGTGTGTATTAAGAGATTGGTGATTGATAGATAGATGATAGATAGACGGATAGATGATATATTATAGATGAGAGATAGAAAGAGAGAGAAAAATAACATAATCATATTATCTTCCTATTCATCCCTAGATTTTATATAAAAACTGAAGCCCAGAAAAGTTAAGTAATTTGCCTCATGTATAATCTCTCCACTTATTTCTCCTACCTGGTGAGAGACTATCCATCTATTCAGACCTATTTACACCTATTTGAATGTCTTTCTACAGGGGAATTTCAATATTCTCTGTGTCTGTGTGCATGTGTGCATGCACATTAAAATGCCATCATTTTAAATGACTCCATAGACTACCACTTCAATCTTTAAGGAACTGTGCTATAAATGTGCTGTGGTGTTCCCTCTGCTAGAAAAAAAAAAATGATACAATCTTGAACATTCTTGGTCTCAAAAGATTAAAAATAATTTGATCATCTACAAAGAATTTTGGCAAGTTAGGGTTACAAAATAGTTAAAGTTTTCAAAATAAATGATTCCATTTTCACTAGGAATTTTTTAAGACTTGGACTTACAGATTCACTTTAAGCAATTTTAAGAAAGGGGATTGAATGCTAGTTTCAGCTGATGATATCTTTTAAAAAGTGATGATAGATAAGCAGTCTTTTCAGCATCAACATCTGTTCCCGATGTCTCCTCCAGTCGCATTTGCTTAGTTTACAACTCTAACAAAATCGGGGCTGTTTTTAGCAAAGCCCACTTATCAGTGAGGAAGACAGTGAATACCATTCTGATTTTGAGTGTTTGCCTCTCTGTCCCTGGAGTCTGTATTAGTGCTGATGATCCAAATATCACTGCAGCTCGGAGATGAGAGCAGCACTATGGACTTCTGTCTACAGACATTTCCTATTACAGGCTTGGTTGCACTTTTGATCTGAAATGTCACTCTTAGGCTCGTGTTGTGAATGAGTGCTTCCCGGCTGGTGGTACTAGTCTGAGGGACAGTGGAACTCTTAGGAAGCAGAGTTTGTTTGGAGGAAGTAGGTTCATAGGAGCTGGCCTTTGAATTTTATACGCAGCCCAGCTTCCTGCCTCACTCTGCTTCATGGCCCACTTGATATGAACAGTCTCTGCAACATCTGCCTCCTTGAACTGAGTTGCTCTGTCATCCTCCCTCCCAACAGCCTCTAATAACTGACTGCTGCCCCACAGTACAATATTTAACCAGGATATATCTTTCCTCTCTTGTCTGTATCAAGCATCTGGCACAGCAATGTAAAAGCCATTAATACATCAGTATGGTGTCCACTTAGGACTGAGACCCAAAGCAAACCCCAAATCCTGACTGTGTGTATAGCTTGTCAGTTTCACCTCTTTAAACTCAAAGCTGCCATGTGACATGAGATGATAAGCTTAGATAATACATTTTTTTAAATAATAAAAATTCAGGTACTGGGCTGGGGAGATGGTTAAGTCAGTAAAGTGCTTGTCTCATATACCCGGGGACCTGAGTTCAGATCCCAGAACCCGAATAAAAATGCCAGCCATGACAATATATGCCTGTAAACCTAGAGATAGTGAGATGGGAGGTAGAGACAGGTAGATCCCTAAAGTGTGTGGTCAGCTAGCCTGGCCTACTTGACAAAGGGCCAGGCTATTAAGAGACCCTATCTTAAACAAAAAGTGGAAGTCTCCAGAGGATTGACACCCAAGGTTGTCTTTGACCTCCACACATGGGCCATGCACACCTGTAGCCAAAACTATTTCTACACACACACACACACACACACACACACACACACACACACACACACACACACGTGCGCAATGTGAATAGTCATATTGATATTTACTGTGCAACAAAGAGAGAGAGAACCTGTTAAAATATTATATTATCCTCATATGCTGAGGCCATACTGAAAAGCTCGAGCTTGTGGGTCAGGCTGATCTTGATTTGATCAAGGATCAAGTCTTACATTGTGTGACTCTGAGAAAGATGATCAAGTTGAGTGGCTGGCTCATTTTTGCTTCCTCAGTTTCCTCCCCTTTCCAATAAGATAATAATGGTACTTACTACATAAAGTGTTTGCAAGAAATAAGTGGGTTCACATGGAAAGTGCTTTCAGGAAGTGCCAATAAATATTAGCAACTCTTGTTATTATAGCACCTAGTGAAATAAGTATTTTTAATTCATAAAAACAAGTTGATATTATGTCCTGTTTCTTTGTTTTGTTTGTTTGTTTGTTTTGAAGTACTGGGGATTATAGCCAGGGCCTAGTGTATGGCCGCTAAGCACTCTCTGAATGACTGCACCCTCAATCCTTCTTTATTTTATTTTGAGTTAGTATGTTGCTAAGTTGCAGGCCTTAAACTTGCAGTCCTCCTGCCTCAGCCTCCCACATAAAATGATGGTACAGGTTTTCTCAGCTTATTCTATTAAGATGTATCCATTCCTTTTTGTAGTTGGCATTTGTGGTATAAATATGCTTGGATGCTAGGGAAAAAATACCTAATCAACATAGTGTTTTCAAATGTATCTCTTTTACAGAGAAATCTCTTATAGACACTGTAGAAAGTGGGTTACCAGTTTTAAAAATAACCCCAGATTCTAGCAACATTATTTGCTGTTTGTTCACAAATGTAATCAGAGAGTAGCGGCAAATTGGGCAAGTGAGCACACCTTGCACGAAAGGTTGGTCTCTTAGTTTACAGGGTTCAATATGGGTAAGATTGCTGCTCCCTTTCCCCTATTCTAACAGCCTGTTCAGCACCTTCTAAAACCCCACACCACATATTTTTATTAAGCAGGAGAGAAGTTATTTCTTTGCTTCCCAGATCACAGATGTCGTGGCTTGTATACCATCTTTATATCTATTTGCCAACCCTAAAATTTTGGTTTTATCTTTCAAGGAACAGGCAGTAAGCTCAGGAAAAAAAATAACAATAATGGCCTATTTGGGGGAAATATTTCTTTCTGAGAACACTGTTACTGATCCCTACTGAATTACATAAAATTGGTTGAATAAATTAAAAAATTGTATTTGGGGGAGCTAGAGATATTGGTCGGTAGTTAAGAGTGCTTCCTGCTCTTCCAGAAGACCCGAATTTGGTTCCTAGTACTCATACCATGTGGCTCCCAGCTGCCTATAACTCCAGCTTTGGGCATCAGACACCCCTGGGCTCCTCCAGAACCTGCATTCAGTTGCATATACATACACACAGGCACACACACACACACACACACACACACACACACACATGCAAAATTTAAAATAAAAATTAAATCTCTTGAAGTGTATTTTGCTTTGGAAACTTAACACTTTAGGAATCTAGTAAATTAAATCATTTACTAAGAAATTAAGGAAAATCTAAAGAATTTCTAGTAGTTCTAAAATTTCTCATTAAACAAACATCAGTAATTTTAGTTGGAAATTCCACCACTCCAAAATGCCCTGGGGAATTCTGAAAAAAAATAATAATAATTTCCATCTTGTTAATCAAGAAAAATTCTATTTTGTTAAGTTATTATACATTAAAGTGTTTATGATAGTCGTTTCCACTGCTGTAACAAGCACCTGAGATAATCTTTTTTCAAGGCACAGGGGTAAGACAGGGTTTTATTCTGAAGCTGACTGGCCTGTAATTCACTAGTGGACGAGATGGCCTCACATTTAGCTACCACACTCCAACCTCTGAATTCTAAGTGCTGGGGTCGCAGGCATGAGCAGCCACACCTGGCACCTGAAGTAATCTGAAGAGCAAAGGTTTGCTTGGGCTTAAGTTTTGCTGGTTTATCTATGCCTTCGTGACCCTCATCCTGGGCCTGTGCTGATGTAGCATGTCTTGAGGGGCATCTGTTGTCAAGCAAGAGCACAGTCAAAGGAAAGGAAGCCAAGAGCAGGAGTGTCCCCACTGTCCTGAAGACTTCCCACAGGTTCCATGTCCCCACGGTCCCATCACCTCTCATAGCGCAGTTTCACAACTAAGTCTCTTAACACATGAGCCTTTGGTGGACACTAAGGTGCAAATTCTAGCAGGGTTCTTTTTTAGTGTTTATTTATGTTTTACTCCTTGATGCCTTTAGACATGCACATAATAATTTTTTATCTTCCTTACCCCCATTGCCCTCTCTCATCCACATCACTGAAACCCCTCTTCCCATCAAATCCTCTTCCTAATTTCATGATGCAAGTGTGCGTGTGTGCAAATATACATGTGCTTTCATGTGTGTGTGTGTGTGTGTGTGTGTGTGTGTGTGTGTGTGTGTGTGTGTCCCCCATTGGATTTAAATAGGGTTGCCTGCATGAGCATGGGTGGATAGTTATTGACTGGAGCATGGGCAACTCACCAATGATTACATCACTGAATAAAATGATGTCTCTTACCCCTGCCATCATTGACTGTCAGGGAAGGGTGGGGCCTCATAAGCCCTTTCTCCTCTGATAAGATGATGAGCCCAGTCTTGTACAGGTAGCACTGCAGTGAGTTTATGAGTGTACTGGCCATGTTGTTACCAGGAGATACTGTATCCCAACCATGCTCCTCAATCTTTTACTCTTTTCATCTTTATGCCCTGCCCTCTGCCATCTGGCAGTGTTGCAGACGTACACATTTAATGTTGGGCACTCTACAGCCACTTATTCTCTGTACTTTAACCAGCTGAGTCTTCTTATTAACCCCCATCCACTGGAAGAGTGCTTTCGTCATACTTTCCAATGTTATATGTCAAGTCTAGGCAAAACCCTAGACGGAAAGGTGTGAGACTCTGAACCCTCTGTAGAGGAAGCTATTCCACACAGTGGGATTGTCTGACTAATGAAATGTGGCCTTTTAAGAATCCAGCTTGCCTGTGTTTGATTAAAACTTTCTTGACATATACTAAACAGTCACAGCTCTGTTCAAACAGGACATAAATAGAAATACTTGACACTTTGTAAGGGACACAGGGTCATTGTACTGTAGTTATGGTGGCACATGCTGTTCCCAGCAGTGGCCTACACCTCAGGTATAGAAAGCATCGCTGCCATCTGTCTGCCTGCTGGCTCTTTGCTTCTTCTTAGGAAGCCAGCTGGGGAAGAGTGCAGTCTCCCAGTGCTGAGGGACTACTCTATATAAAAGTGAGATTCTAAATGAAAGATTTCCCCTACATCAAATACTTTCCTGTAACCCTTTGCATTCTCAAAGTCACCAGCAGCAGTAGTGCACTCAGAAGGTTCTAGAATGAAGACTCTCAAAAGCCACCCCAAGTCCACTGCATCAGAGTCTGCATTTTCATTTATTTTTGTTTGTTATATGTGGGTGCACTTGGCTGTTTGTAGGAGTGGTGGTGTATGTGACTGGGAGTGTCCGTGTTCAAGTCTTACACCTTGTTTTTCAGGTGCTATCATCTTACTTTTTAAGACTGGGCTTCTCATTGGCTTAAAACATGTCAATTTGGAATCCTTCAGTCTCCACCTCCCCAGCACTGAGATCGTAAGCATAGACCACCACGCTGGAGGTTTTTATGTAAATTCTGGAGATCAAACTTAGGTCCTCAAGCTTGCTCAACAAGTACTGAGCCATCTCCTAGGCCTCCTTAGTCTACATTTTAACCAAACTCCCCAGGAGATCACATACCTGATAAACTCTGAGAGGCCTGATTTAGACTGCTTCTTCCTATTCAACTTTGCTGTCCCTTAATTAGTTTGCAAGCCTGTGAGGCACAGTTCCAGTGAATTTGTTCCTACTATACTGACATTGAAATTGCTGAAAACCATAAAGGAAATTTTCAGTATAGGTAGTAACTATATTTGTTGTTAAATGTTATAGCATTGTTATGTTTTCTTTTCAGTATGTCTCTGAGTTCCAACATAATAAAAGGCTGCCTTTTCTGTGAGACTTAGCATTTTAAATTTTGAAATGGGGGGACAAAGAAACACTTAATTCTGTGTAATTCAGAACTCTGTGTGTGTGTGTGTGTGTGTGTGTGTGTGTGTGTGTGTGTGTGTGGTGTGTGTGTGTGTGTGTGTGTGTGTGTGTGTGTGTAGTCCATGTGTGTATACAGGTGTTGTGGGGGTGTGCATGTATGTCCCTGTGTGCATGTGTGTCTGTATATACATGGTATATGTATGTATGTGGTATATGTATATATGTATGTGTGTGCAGCATAGGATGTATGTATGTGTGTGCAGCATAGGATGTATGTGTATAATATATGGGTGTGTGATGTATATGGTATGTATGTGTGTGTATGTCTTGTCTAAATTGTAAACTCTTTATCTTCAAAAACATGTCTCATTTATATATATTCTCTGTCCCTCCTTTTAGCAAATGCTCAGAAATCATCATTCATGCCAGGCTTAGTGACTCACATCTGCACCCAGCGTTTAGGAGGCTAAGGTGGGATGATCAAGAAATGGAGGTCACCTTGATCTATACAGCAAGACTTTGTTTTTCACTTTTTACTTTTAAAAAGTAAAGAACAAAATCAACATATGTTAAATTAGACTAATTCGCAAGGAAAAGGATAGTAGAAGGAATTACATCTTGCCTCCAAACCAAGAGTCATAATTTTTTTTACCAAAATATGCTTAGTTCATTTTATTTGTTGATATAATCTTTCTTTCTCTTTAAATTTTTTTCATTTAGAATTTTTTCATACAATATTTGAGCTGATCCAGTTAGCCTTGATTTCAATCCTTGTCTTCTAATAAAGCACCAAGTCTTAGAAGAAAGATCTAGAAAAAAAAGAAAGGAGAGTGTGCTATCTGGTTTCCTTAATGTTTAGATTTTTTCCTGTCTTCATGAAACTAGGAATAGCAGCAGAATTGTTCATTTTCAATGTGTTGGCTACTCAGACTCTAGAAGGTAAACATGCTATCATCATTATCACTATAAATATTAATATTGTTTGAACTCTTCATTTTTTAATTTTAAAAAATCAATGAAAGTTTAAACTCTTTCAATCTTTTCAAAAGATCTTATTTATGAGTGATTCCAGATGTGTGGCTGTAGCCACCCTCTTACAAGCTGATCAGATTTGCTAGTCATTATTAGAAAGAAGGTAAAACAGAGACCCCCTGACAACCCAGTGTGTCCCATGAAGTTTCTTACCTGTGGCTAAGTAAAATGAGCAAATAGAAAAATCTCTCCTTTGCTATTGGTCTCTGATTTATATCAGAGAGAGCCAAGAGATTGGCAAGCCTCAAAGACAACCTCTAAATTAGCTCGATGACTTTTGCTTTTTCCCTCCTTTACATAAGACTGGATATATTCCTCAAAGTGAAACCATGAGATGTCATACCTAATAAGTCTAATAAATTTAACTTTCCCAGCTTAATCTCTCTCTTCCACGGACATTCAAATCCTCCCAAAGCTTTAGAGATTGAAAATTTAGGTCAGCGATGCACTGATAATGCCTATCAAAACTTCAAGTACATAGAACAGATCTATGTTTTCAACATCCCACCAATAATAAACTTCTGGAATCTATGCTACCTTCCTTAATATCCTTATATACTGTGTCCTTTGTGATTCAACAATTGTTTCCAAATAGTAGCGAGCTACTGAAAGGCCATGCCCCAGGCTTTTGATTTCTCTTGGACTGCACCATAGCACTAAGCAGCGTTGGCCCCTAATGACCTCTAGATTGATCATTCAAAACTCTTGCTGTGTGTGAACTGAGGATTCGGTGATTCATGCAGGCTTAAGTGAGTTGTTTCCTGGCTACCCTTGAGAACCTGCTTTCTTCTATGTCTAAATCTCTTTGCTGATAACAGCCAGAAAATTCTTGGTTGTAACCTACTGGTCCAAACATACAAAAATGAAGAATAGTTGTTATATTTGAAGACTTTTGTTTGTGAGAGTCATCTGTTTTCTTGTTAAACAATTTTTGATATCTCTGTGGATTGAAAGCATTCAACACCATCTGCCATGGGAACATGTCCCCATGATGAGGGCAAAGGATACTGAAGCCACAGTTGCATTTAACTAAAGGTGGAATTTGTTCTTTGCCCTTAGACAAAAGCTTCTCCTGGGCAGAGTTTTTATTTTAAAAGAATAACACTAATAATAAGGTGCTCATGGTTTCTGGGTTCTATTTAACCTGAAGGTAATTTACAAAAGGTATGATTTACAGAGACCTGGGTTCAAAATAACAAAGTTCAAATCATGAGTCATTCTAAGTCTCTGTTGCCTTGGCTTTCCTAAATAAGGATTTGTGAACATGATGGGCTCTCTACCATTAAAATATTCAGAAAAGAAATATACTTAACCAACCTATTCATTCTAAATCACTAGGATTATCTTGAATTTCAGAGGTATTTTTCTCTGTGAAAATAATTTATTTCAAGTACAAGGAAGTTTCCTTTATTCGTTTTTTATTGGGGTGAGGAGTATATATCCACAAGTATGTGAACACAAGCTTATGTGGAGTTCGACTCTTATTTTTTGAGACAAAGTTTCTCACTGAACTTGGGATTTAATTGACTAGATAGGATGGCCCAGTTTCCCCCATCTCCTCCTTCCAGTGCTGGGATTGCAGACATGCCCAGCCATGCCTAGCTTCTTATGAGGATGCTAGGGATCTGAACTTGGGTCCTCACGCTTTTTCAGCAATCACTTTTCACCACTGAACCATCTCCCCATCCCCTCCTTCATTCTTTGAAAAGCTTACTACTGAATGATTCAACATATCTCAGCTAAGTAGACTACATTCTGAGGTGAATTGCTTCATTTTACCAACTGTATTGCTTCTGATTCAAGAGTAAAAGCCATTTCCTCCTCTTTGTCACACATCCCAGTAGATCAGATGTCACCTCATCCATAGCATCTACAGCGAGGCAGAAGCCTTCTCATGCTGTTGCCTCTAAAAACACCCTTCCCTCATGACTTTGCAAATTGAAAAATGTCTTATTGATCTAGATGCATCAAGTGTTTCAGATGACCCTCAGCTTGGCTAACCTTTCTGGCAGTGACTTTGGTAATCTCTACCTTTATGTAAACAATAAGTGTCCTTGCCTTCCAATAAGTGCTTTGTGGATCTCAAAATAACCAGGAGCCAACAAGCATTTCCAAAATTATTTCTTTGCATATGGGCAGGGGGGATATCACAGGAGTTTTCATGCTTAAAGTTGAACATTTTTGATTAACAGCCCCATTTTGAAACTCAATCAGACATTACATGACCCAATTTCATACAGATTTTCATTAAATTGTCAATGGATAGTGATAACCCCTCAAATATAAAAGAATTTCTTTCACCTACATGTAAACAAGTGACACATTCATTTTAGTCTGTCATAGCAATATATTCTTTGAACCTAGTAAATACTAATGAGTTTTACTAATAAATGAGTGTGTGTGTGTGTGTGTGTGTGTGTGTGTGTGTGTGTGTGAGAGAGAGAGAGAGAGAGAGAGAGAGAGAGAGAGAGAGAGAGAGAGAGAGAGAGAATGCATGCATGTTGGGGGAGAGGTACCTGTGTATGTGTGTGCATACGTACATATAGCCAGATAATAACCTAGGGTGTGTTTCTTTAAGTGTCATCTACTTTGAGGTTTTTGTTTGTTTGTTTGTTTGGTTGGTTTGATTTGATTTGGTTTGGCTTGATTTTAATTTCTTGAAACAGCGTTTCTCTATGTATTCCTGTCTGGCTTGGAACTCATTGTATAGACCAGACTGGACTTGTATTCACAGAGGTCCACCTGCCTCATCCTGTGTCTCCTGAGTGCTCATATTAAGGGTGTGAGTCACCATGCCCAGCCAATCTTGTTTTGGTTGATTTGTTTGTCTGTTTGATTGTATTTTATATTTCAGCTCCATTTTAATCTTTCTTTTCAATTTTTAATACAATATATTTTGATCGCATTCTTCCCCTTCACAGATACTCCCCTTCCCCCTAACGACTCAACTTCATGTTCTAAAGCATAAATCTAATTAATCATATTAATAAAAACCAGGAGTCAAATATCAAGGTAAAAACCTGAAAGATCAGAGAAGCAGGGGAGCAGCCACAGTCGCTTCCTACAAAAGAGATCCTCTCTCTGCCCCTCCTTATCACTTCCTGCCTCCTCTCTGTACAGACGTCCAGACCTCTATGGTTAACTAGTGGCTAGCTCTGCTCTCTGACTTCGAGCAAGCTTTATTTGTCAGAACACAAACAAAATATCACACCACAATGTTTTCTCTCAAACAGTAAAAAAAGATAGGAAGGAAAGAGAGAGAGAAAGAAGGAAGTAAGTAAGGAGGGAGGGAAGAAGAAAGAAAGGAAGGAAGGAAGGAAGGAAGGAGGGAGGGAGGGAGGGAGGGAGGGAGGGAGGGAGGGAGGAAGGAAAGAAGGAAGGAAGGAAGGAAGGAAGGAAGGAAGGAAGGAAGGAAGGAAGGAAGGAAGGAAAGAGGATGGAGGGAGGAAGCAAGGAAGGAAGGGAAGGAGGGAAAGAGGGAGGGAGGCAGAGGCAGACAGATCTCTTTGAGTTTAAGGCCAGCCTGGTCTACCAAACAAGTTCCAGGACAGCCATGACTGTTACACAGAGAAACCCTGTCTTGGAAAGAAAAAAAGGGAGGAGGGAGGGAGGGAAGGAGGGAAAGAGAGAGGGAGGGAGGAAGGGAGGGAGAGAGGAAGGAAGGAAGGAAGGAAGGAAGGAAGGAAGGAAGGAAGGAAGGAAGGAAGGAAGGAAGGAAGGAAGGAAGGAAGGACAGGTGGACAGAAAAAAAAACAAAACAAACATGGAGTCTGTTTTGTGCTGGCTAACAACTCCTGAGCACGGCCTGCCCCTGCCCCTGCGTGTGATTGATACACCACTGGAGAAAGCTGGTTTCCTCTCTCCTGGCAAGGACCAGTTTTAATTAGCTTCTTGGGTAGGAGTGGGACTTTGCTTCCTCTTCTCCTTGCTGGGATTTTTGTCTGGTTTGAACCTGAGCAATTCTAGTACAAGTTGCCATAGTCTATGTGACTGCACAGTCCTGTTGTGTCTGGAAGATGCTGTTTCCTTGGAGACATTACCACCTTTGGCCTTTAAACCCTTCTGCCTCCTCTTCCACATAGATCGCTGAGCCTTGAGGGAAGGGGTGTGCTAAAGATGTTCCATTCAGGGCTGAATGCTCCAAGGTCTTTCACAGTCTGCACCTTAGCCTCAAGCTCACCAAAGAGATTAAACTGGCTGATGAAAGAGGCCCAGAGATCTGCCTGTCTGACCTCCAGAGCACTGGAATTATTAGTGGGCAACATCACACCTATCATTTTTACATAAGTTGTGGGGATGGAGCTCAGGTCCTTGTCCTTATGGACTGAGCCGTCTCTCCAGTCCATAAGGGCTTTGTTGACAGATTGCTGTCGGCATAGATAAGGAGCAGTGGTCACATATGGAAACATTTCTCTGCTCTTTTATATCACAACTACAGTTTTTCTTAACATTAATCAGAAAGGTTGTCAAACATAATGAAAAGCTGTAAGAATGTTAGGAAACATTCAAAGCCCTCTCATAGTCAACAACAGCATCATGATAAAGTCACCATAGCCTATATCTGTCTATCGATCTAACCACTAGCCCATTGTGTTTATTTGATGTACCTCAGAATTAGCTCCAGGCAGATGCACATTCCCCACCCCAAAGACTTCAGCAGGCTAGGCCAGTTTCTCAGAAAAATAAAATCATTACAGTTGATTTTCAGTATCATCAGCAACTCAAAGTTCTAGTCTGCTTCTATTCCTCCCCACAACAATCTGATGCCCTCCGTCTCTTTTTCCCTTCATCCCTTACTCACATGGGCCTGGTCCTACTTGTCCTTATCCCTATATCCTCATCTCTGTCCTTTCCCATCAATCATTCTAGCTTGTTTGTGCAACTGTGAATGAGAAGGACCTGTGGAAGCCAAGGTGCCCATAGCTGTGTGGTGTACATGGTACACAATCCCTGACTGCAAGCCATTGAGAGGCCATAGGATATCTTAAGCTTGGAAATGCAAAGAGAGTTATCAAAGTGCCCAACACCGTATCTATGGTATAGCCGGATCTTGGCAAACCCGTATGGAATGAAATCAGTAAGGAGGGAGAAATAGAAGGGGGATGTTGAGAAGAAAGGGAAGAGACCCAGCAGTGGTGAAGCTCCTCAGAGGGACTGATAGTGTGTAAAGAAGTTTGGTAAGAATCATTGCAGCAGAAACTTCTCCCCAGCCCCCCAGATAAACACACTGTCTTTTGGGACATTAACAGGAATCAATATTGAAAAAATTAGAAATTGAAAGAAGCAGGGAAGGCTTGGACACTTTGTGACAGACATTTGACTGGGAATGGGCAGCATTTATACGGCTCCAAATCTTCAGTGATCTTGCAGGAGATGAAGAGACTTGAAATTCAGGCAGACACCAAGGGGGTGGCAACTTTGGAGTTGCTAATGAAAAAAAAAAAAACCTCAAATCACATAACAAATGTCTTTTAGTCGCTTGTACCAGTGTTAATAGGGAAAATGGTGATGTCTCAACACACCACATAAGGAAAAGACATGGTAAAAATATGAGAGAGAACATGAACACACATGACGTGCATGTGTGCGTGAGTGAGCGTGTGTGTGTGTGTGTGTGTGTGTGTGTGTGTGTGTGTGTGTGTGTGAATATGGAGTCATTCAAGCTTTTCTGTCATTCCTTGTATGTATCTACCTTTTTATGAGATGCAGTCTCTCCCTGGCCTAGAAACTGACAAGTAGGCTAAGCTGCCTGGCCTGTGAACTTCTGGGATCTGTCTCCACCTTTTCAGTACTAGGATTATATCCACAGGCAGCATTTTGTTAATATTGGTTCTGAGATCAAATTGGGAACCTCTCTGGAATCTCTCAGATGTACCCAGTAAATAGGTATATTATTTGTTACCTAAAAATAAAGATTACTTTAAGGGAGTGAAAAGTATAAAACAATCATGTGTATATGTGAATAAATTTAAAAAGGTAAAAATAGAATATTATTCCCAAAATTTGTCTGATAATCCCCAAAGCACCTGTGCTGGCTGGTTTTTGTTAACGCCAATCAAGAGTCACCTGGGAAGAGGGACGCTCAGTTGAGGCAGTGCTCGCCCGGGCGGGTGGTCCTGGCATGTATCAAAAAGCAGGCTGGCCGGGCGTGGTGGCGCACGCCTTTAATCCCAGCACTTGGGAGGCAGAGGCAGGCGGATCTTTGTGAGTTCGAGGCCAGCCTGGGCTACCAAGTGAGCTCCAGGAAAGGCGCAAAGCTACACAGAGAAACCCTGTCTCGAAAAAACCAAAAAAAAAAAAAAAAAAAGCAGGCTGGTGCCCCTTTCTCAACAGAAACAGAGGAGGAGGGAATTGGGAGGAGATGGAGGAGGAATGGGAGGAGAAGAGGGAGGGGAAACTGCTATCGGGGTATAAAATAAATGAGTAAATTTTTTAAAAAAAAATCATGCTGAGCAAGCCAGCAAGCAGCATTCCTCCACAGCCTTTACTTCAGTTCCTGCCTTGAGCTCCTGTCCTCTATTCTCTTGATGATGACTGTGATCGGACATCTAAGCCAAATAAACCTTTTCCTCCACAAGTTGCTTTTGATCTGTATTTATCATAGCACCAGAAAGCAAACTAGAGCAGTACCTGTGGACACTTGACTAGGATGTATCCTTTGTTTTTATCGAAAGCATTTTTAAATTATTCCTATTATTTAGCAATATTCAAGGTTCTTTTAAGGATAACATCTACGATTACTCAAAGCACATGTATTTTGTCCCAGGTGGTTCAAGCAGAGACCTGGAAGGCAGCCGGACAATATTAATGAATGAAAGCTCAACCAGACTTTCTGGTTAGGCTATTAACACAGGTAAAAACGATGAGCATGTCAGACAACCGAGAGGCTGCCCAGTTGTCCATAGGGCTTCACCTGTGTTCTGACACTCCCTGTGTGAAATCTTAGCTAGCTTATTTACCTTAGCTACGGGACTTGAACTTGCCTTCAGGATACCCCTGGTGTCTGCGTCCACCCGCGTCCACCTCTTCAGAAGAGCCTCAAGTTCACTGTTACACATATTAACTAAGTAGCTATCCTAATAACGAGGCTCTCATATAAGGCACACTGCATCCCTTCGTAACTCTTGTTGATTACCAAGAGCCAGATGACTTCAAGCTAAAGTACTTCATGATTCACTGCGTCATTTTATTAGACAGCAAGAAGGCTCCGCAGTCAACCTCACTGGTCAGTTTTCAGTGGCTGTCACCCACAGGTGTATTTGTCGTGATTTCACAATATTGCACAACCCACTGGTATTGTCCTTTCACCTTCTCCATGAGTGCCTTTGTTCTTAAGTACATATTGGGTCATCCTTTTCCTTCTCCACACTTCCCTCTTTAGAGATGAGGCTTGGCTTTTAGCGTCACATGTGTTAAATCAAAGGCTAGAAGGAAGGAATAA
>NC_051067.1:50865095-50930385 GCF_004664715.2 Peromyscus leucopus
CTTTCTTTCTTTGTTGTTTGTTTATTCTTCTCTCATCTATTATGTCTTGACTCCAGTTTCCCCTCCCTCCACCGCTCCCAGTACCCCTCCTTACCTCCTGTCTCCCCCAGATCCACTCCTCCTTCACTTCCCTTCAGAAAAGAGCAGGCCTCCCAAGGATATCAACCAAACACTGCATAACAAGTTATAATACAACTGGGACATACTTTCATATCAAGGCTGGATAAGGTAACCCAGTAGAAGGAAACTTTTTATTACTATTATTAGTATTATTATTATTACCCTTATTTATACACATATATGTAAATACAACCTCCTGAGTCCACTTATCATTTCCCATATGTATATATGTTTAGGGCTGGCTACTTGGGATTAGATAACCTACCCAGGGGACTCATCCACGGAAAAGACTGATTCTCCCTCTCTCGTGGCAGCTATTAATTGTGTATTAACTTTTCACCCACGGATAGGCCTTGTGAGATTTCCCCCATTCACCTTGGCATGTCAACTGGCGGTGTCATTGCTCAGGTCTGGTTAGGCACACAAGTTGCTGTATTTCAGAGGTCATATATAGAAGACACTATCTTGAAGCAGATGGCTCTTCTATCCCTTCTTCCCTGTTCCTCCATGTTCCCTGGGCCTTAAGTGTAGCTTAAGTTGTACCTGCATCAGTTGCTACTAGGTACCTCATGGTCAGTTGTTCTCTGCATCATGACCAGACATGGATTTCTGTGATGATCTCTGCCTAATGTAGAGAGAAGCTTCTTTGGTGAGGGGTGAGAGCTCCTCCTACCTGAAGATGTGAGGATAGGTGTTGAGAATACAGTTGGGAATGTTGCTGGTTTAGGAACATGGCAGTAGTAGGCTCTTCTCTTCTAGGTTCTGACTTACCAGCCACAGATAGTTGGCAGGATGTTCAAATGAGAGAACATAATACTCTGGTTATATGATAGTATGTCAAATTTGCCACTGAGTAAGTCACAATTAAAGATTCCTATCCAAAAATTAAAACACTAAAAGTTGAAGATAATAGTTAAAAATGGTTATCTCCCCATAGATGGAACTCTTTGAATGAAAGTTCTTAGAATAGCATCAATTAGAATGACAGTATGGAATGAGATTTTTCTTGATTGTTGTGTTTGTTTGTTTCCTGAGATGAATTCTATATTGAAATATCACAGTTTAAGATGCCAGAGGAATGCTGAGCAATGTAGTACTAATGAATGCTTTGTTGCTTTAGCATCGAGCATGCCCTTTGTGCACAGAGAGATTTATATTGGAGTTCAGGCTATGCAAATGTTGGCATAATGGGGTGAAAATATGAAACAATGAATAAAAATGTAAATTTCTCTAATTAGAGTGTTTTTTTAAGAAGAAGGAATAGAACTGTAAAATAGCACAGCTTGTGAATTTAATTTTTGATTTCTTATTTGTGTGTATGGTGTGCATGTGGTGTGTGTGTGTGTGTATGTGTGTGTGTGTGTGTGTGTGTGTATACAAGAATATAGAGGCTAGAGGTTGATATCTAGTTTTATCCTCAATCATCCTTCACCTTATTCCTTGAGACAGGGACTTTCACAGAACCTGGAGCTTGCTGCTTCTGCTAGGCTGGCTGGCCAGCAAGCCCCAAGGTTGTTCTTGTCTTCAGTGTCCCAGGGCTGGAGTTACAAACACATGTCACCATGCCCAGCTTCTTGTATGAGCACTGGAAATCCAAACTCAGGTCCTTGTGCTTGTACAACCACTTTACCATCTCCCCAATTTGAACTCAATCTTTTGATAATCTAAGAAATTGTATCCCTGGTTTAGCAAGCCTATTTGTAGGAGGGATTACCTGTTTTTCACCAGTATGCATTTACATCTTCCAAGAGTGTTCTTCTTTCTCCCTGGATGACCTGACTTTGTGATGCTTACTGATTTCATGTAGCTTGAGCCAAACATCCTTTTGGATACCAAGGTTATGACATCAAATGAAGTAGAAGGTTGTGAACTGCATAGAGATCACACTTCAATAAGGGGACATAGAAAGTGTAGAGGGTCTCATGTAAAAAATATAGCATCCAAGAGAAGGATCTAATCAGGGAAATTCCAGAATATTCCATGCTGTTATATACCAGTTAAAGTTGAGCTTGCCAAAGGAGATGGAAGAACCCTAGTGTCTTCAACTACCCTTACTTCTGAATTCTCATGACCCTAGGACACACTCAAAGTGTCATGTAACTCTCAGAGGGAGATGGGGTCCTTGGAAGGACATCCCAGTTTCTTTCAGAGCCAGTACATTTGCATTCCTCTACACCACCCAAAATCTAACAGATTCGTTTTCTAATGTGTTTCTCCAATGCAAGTTTAAGGGGCAATATAGTATTTGAAATTCTTAAATTGATTGTAGCTAAGCAAAATAGTCACTATAATAGGGCTATGTTAACACAAATTGAGATTTCACACAGAAGCACATTCTCATCTTAAGGGAAAAAATAAAATAAGATTATATTTTTAGGGAAAAAAAAGTAGCCATAACGTGGAAATTTATAAAGAAAAATTCTCTGTGAGCTTTGGGGAGACAGTGTCATTTAGAAGGTTGCTTCTCATATTATTTCTAAAACTTCAAAACATTTGAGTGACAGTTAGTGGCAAGGGACATTAAAATATAGATTTATCGAGCTGGGCATGTTGGCATACTATACATATTTCTGATCCATTTGTATATAACAATGTGCTCAAGCATTTATATTAGTATTCTAAGGAGCTAGGAATCCAGAAAGTGAGGGGCACAGTGCAGAGCTGTGGAGATCCTGAAACTGAAGAAGTGATCTGTGGACTCCAGTTCTGGGTAGGAGGAAGAACATTGGCTAGTCGGTGTCCTCCAGAAAGAGCCAAAGGAGCCACATGCAGAACCAGCATCCTGAGGAAGACTTGTGAAGTGGGCTTCATGAGAACTGCCAGAGACCATGAACACAGCAAGGCATGGAGCTGCTGAAGGGATTTATTTCAAAGACAGAAAAGACTCAAGGTGATCCCACTGAGGTACCATGTCCACCCACAGAACAGAGGTGGAGCTGAGAAAGACCCAGCTTAAAGGGCAGGCTTGTAATTTCCTTCTTGGAGACACTCTGGTTTCCTTTTAAATTTATCCAAATCCATCACGCTTGTAAGGAGGTAAGTACTGGGAAGAACTTCCAAAGTTTCAGTTCTAAGGTTTGGTTTGTAAAAATATGACAGGTTGTGTTTGTGCTAAGAATTTTCCCTCACACATGTTGCTAAAATATCCTCCTAAGTCTTACAAAGAAAAAGATTGTATTTTAAAGGTCAGAGGCCACAAGCTCTTCCCCCATTTAACCGAGAGGCATAGATAATAAAGTCCGTGCATTCAGTTTGATTTAAACAAAATGTCAGCCTGAGAGCGACTGCTAAGCAATTATCTGAAGATAGATTAGAGTGACATTAAGCTGTGTCCCTAGTGTCTACCTAGGGATCTCATCACGTAATAATTCATCCATTTTTTATGCTTTAAATACTCTTCCTCTGGAGAAGATAGCCAATCACAATTTTAAATAATCTCTAAATGTTTTATGGGAGGCTAACCTTTCTGTTCAGCCCTGCTGGATGAGATGCTGAGCCCATATCTAATTTGAAATGGGATGTCCACTCTCGCCTCAGGATTTACAGCCCTCTGAGGCCCACTATCTAAGGATTCTGTTAATGACCAAGTGTCTAGAAAAATCAACTGTAAAGTGGAGATTCAAAGAATCCTTATCTCGGTGTTTGGACAGGGGCCCCAGGGCAAGAGACTCCAGGGAATCCGAGGCTCTTAATAAATTAGTGGCTTCAAATGTCACCAGCATCTACATCAGTTCCCTGTAGATGCCTTTCTTAATACCTTCTCCAGGACCTACCTTGAGTTTGAAAGTTAGTCTCTAGCCAGAAAAATGGCTCAGCCGTGAAATGGCTGAGCATGTCACCAAACCTGATGATGACCTGAGTCCAACTACTGGAATCTATGTGCTGGAAGCACAGAGCTGGCTACCTCCAGTTGTTCTGTAGAACATGTGTGCACACACAAGAATACACACACACACACACACACACACACACACACACACACACACACGAACATATATATACACATGTACAAATAAGTAAATTTTAAAATGTAAAAAAAAAAACAAAAAACTTAAAAGTTAGTCTCAGTTTCAGATATATGGAACAAAACAATGTCTCCTAATGAAGTATCTGGAGGCTGCAATCAGCCCACCAGGGAGAGAAGTTTGGGAGATGAAGATAAAGGATGCTTTTTTTCCCCTGAATTTTGCATGTGCAGACCCGACTTTCTTGTGGGACAAGGTTTATATGGAGTTGAAGAGAATTAAGGTTCAAAGATTAACATCTGGCAGCTTAAATCCAGTTAGAGAATTCTGACATATAAAAAATAATGGAAGATCTGTGGCTCATTACAATGCAGACAGATGAGCTCTGTAAGAAGAAGCAGCTGGGATGAAGGGAGGGGCTGCCCTCTCCCAGTGCTGGGAAACTATCTATTTTGAGTAGGAGCATGGAGGGACCACAAAGGGATCCTGTAGCTATGTTCCATGCTGATGAGACCCTCTCATGAGTCTCCAAATTGACTGATCCAGGCGATCTGCAGGAAAACTCTTTTTAAAGGGGAGTTATTTCCCCAGAGGAAATTCACTAGTCTTTAAACTCACAAATGGCTACACAAGAGAAATTGCTTGCTCTTTGTACCCAGGACAAGGCAGACAGCAGCAACCCAAAGCTCTCGAGTTTCATACCAAGGATGGGGTTTCTCAAAAGTGGAGATCGGGAATTGTAGGGTGAAAACTAAAGTGTCTGTGATTGCTCCACGAGCTGGACTGAGGAGGTCTTGTCATGTTTGATTGGGCTTCTGTCCATTAGGACCTAAGATTGACGCCTTTGTATTTTCAACCACTTCTCTGAACTTTGTTTCTGTAATCCAGAAACACACATTTGAAGTCCACTGAGTAAGAAATCAGGGTGTGTGGTTCTGTCTATTTTCTCCCTTTCTTCATGCACACTGTGCTTCTGCATCCTTCACTCAGCTTTGTAGAAAAGTATTATGATTGCTGTCTAACCGAGCTCTATAAAATTTTCTACACATCTCAAAAATGGACTCTTTTATCCTCTTTTTCTTGCTATGATTATAATGATTCTGTCAGTATTGTGGATTAAATTGGAGAAACTCAGACATTTCTATGTAGCTCTCAGGAGTTAACAATGGTTAAAGATGTTATATGGGTAATGACTGATGTGATTGATAGGACTGGAGGATTTATTTAAAAAAGGAGACATTATTCTCTCTCCACATGTAACAATAATGTGAGAAGAAAGATTTTTCTATAAGCCATGATGGAAGTTTTCCCAGGAACTAGATTAGTCAGAACCTTAATTTGGGGCTTCCTAGACTCTAGGAATAAATATATTCTCCAAAGAGAATAAATATATGTTAGTTTAGCTATTATGTTAATTATTTTTCTTATCTCTGTGACCAGATACTTGACAAGAAGCAATTTAAAGGAGAGGTTTTGTGTTTTGGCTCACAATTTGAGAGGGTACAGTCCATCGTGGTAGTGTAGAGGCCATGGTGTTAGGTAGCAGCACAGTACAGTTGAATCTCCTCACTTCATGATGGATCAGGAGGAAGAGACTGAACCAGAGGAGAGGCTGGACATAAAGTTCTAATGCCTACTCCCAGTAACCCACTTCCTCAACTGAGCACTGACCTAAAGATTCTATAGCCCTCCAAAAGCACCACTAGCTGGGGATGACATATGTAGATAGGCGAGCCTGTGGGGAGACATCTTGTCTACCCAGGTATTTTTTTTTAACTAGGTTAGGTGATAACATCGCAGAGTTCCCTTCCTCTCTGTACCTGATAGAACTTACTTGCTAATGTAAATAAAGAATATGATAGCCTCTAACCAGTATAGGAATGACTGAAAGCTGTATTTCAGGAAGATGATTTGCAGTCCCTTTACACATAGCAATAAATAGATATGGTCTACAGTACATTGGTATGCAGTGAGCTTGGCATTGTGCATATGATAGGCAGTTTTCAGATTATGTTGTATCTGTGGAGTTTTTAAAAGGTGAAAACAACAAAAAAATCAACTATCATAAATCTGAAACCTAGCCAGACCTGTTGACCCAGGCCTGTAATCCCATCCGCTTGAAAGTCGGAGGTAGAATTGTGAATTCAAGAACTGCTCAAACTACAGATGAAGTTCAAGGCCAGCCTAAGTAATTCGATGAGATCTTCTCAAAAAAACACATAAAAATAAGGATTTGAGTATGGCTGAGGGATGTCTCAGCAGTTGAGAGTGTCTACTGCTCCTGCAAAGAACCCAAATTCAGTTTCCAGCAACCACATTAGGGTGCTCACAACCACTGTGATTTCAGCTCCAGAAGCTGTGGCAACTCTGGTCACCACAGACATCTGCACTCACATACACAAAGTGCATGTGCATGCACACACACACACACACACACACACACACACACACACACACAATCAATCAATCAATCAATCAGATATTTTAAAGGGGTGGAGCTAGGGATATGGCTCAGTATTAGAGTATTTGCCTAGCATGTGCCAGGTATTGGGTTCTGCTACCAATAAAGGAGAAGAGATCAAAAGCTTTCTAAAGTTTATCAACAGAATAATGAAAGGGTGATTGACAGCTGAAGATTTAGCAGTCTGAGGCCTGCCTTCGGTGCCATCCAAGGCCAGCTGAAGAAGGCACCACAGGGATAAAGCTTTCTGGAAGATCACTCGAGGACACAGACTTCACCCTAGCCCTGCTTTCAGCCTCACCACTGTTTAAAATGCTTTGTTCATCTGTGCATGCACACAGATCCTAACAGCTGCTCAATCAACATCGTTCTTGAACCAGTGAATGCCCCAAATGAAAGACTGAGATGAGTAATAGACACCAATCTAGGGGCTGAATCAAAGACCAGTGATTTCTACAGAAGTGGTGAGTGAATGGAGAAAGCTTCTAATGACAGAGTCTGGCTATAATCTGGAAAACTGGGAGACTTGCCAGGACTAGGATTTACAGACCGTGGAAATGGCTAGGGGTTCCATGCTTTGTTGTTAAAGATTTATTTCATTTTGTTCTATGCATGTGTGGGCATGCATTTATGAGAGTAAATGCCACTAGCACACAGGTGCCCATGGAGGCTAGGAGAAGACATTGGATCCCCTGGAGCTAGAGTTACAGAAGGTTGTGAGCCACCAGACATGGGTGCTGGGAACCAAACTCAAGTCCTTGGCAAGAGCAGCAGATACTTTAAACTGATGAGCCATCCCTCCTTTCCAGCCCCCATATTCCATGTCTTTTTCCTTCGTAAGAGACCTTCTTTGAGGTAGGCACTGTCAGCATAGCATTCACTTTTTAAATATATCACTCCCTCCATTCCTCCATTTCTCCCTCTCCCCCCCCCCCACCCCGTGTGTGTGTGTGTGTGTGTGTGTGTGTGTGTGTGTCTGTGTGTCTGTGTGTGTGTGTGTGTCTGTGTGTCTGTGTGTGTGTGTGTGTGTGTGTGTGTATGTGTGTGTGTGTGTGACTATGCACATGAAGGTATGTCAGGGCACAGGTATTGAGGTCAAATACCTGGCAAGTGTGCGTGTCTGTCATCTTCCACCTTGTCTGGGACAGAACCTCACCGCCGCACATGCCAGGCTAGATAACCTGCATGCTTCCCTTCCAGACACTCCCTGACCCTGACTCGTCTCCCCATGGGACTGCTGGGATAATAGACACATGCTGCCACTTTCAGCTTTGTGTGGACTCTGGGGAGCCACACTCAGATCCTCACAGTTGCTCAATACTCTCAACTCACAGAGCCCTCTCCCCAGAATTCACTCATTTTTTGAGATGAACAAGTTAAGGTTGAAAGATATTGTGGTATAAGTGACAGTGGCAGGACTTGAACTCAGGAAGTCAAAGCAACCTGTTGTCTCCTCTCCCTCATTCATGGGATGAATACTACCTCTCAATTTTATTTATAAAATTGATGTTTATATAAACATAAAACTGTGGTTGCAATGAATACAACTCTCAATTATCTTAGAAAATGATATCACACCATGAATGTACCTCACTTCCCACTAGGACACTGTAGCAGACTCTCAGGGGTTATAAAGAACTAACATAAACCATTTGCCACAGATTACAGGAAGTCCGGCCATAGCATGCATGATTAGGATTAGGATTAGGATTAGGATTAGGATTGTGTCTCTGGTTCCATATAACAGTCTTGTATGGATGAGTCATCTGAGTTCTGACTCTCTCTTGGTGTGCATCTGTCTGTCTGTCTGTCTGTCTGTCTGTCTGTCTGTCTCTCTCTCTCTCTCTCTCTCTCTCTCTCTGTGTGTGTGTGTGTGTGTGTGTCTATCTATCTGTCTGTCTGTCTCTCTGTGTGTCTGTGTGTGTGTGTCTGTTTCTATATGTGTGTGTATATGTAGTCTGTGTGACTGCAGATGCATACATGCCATGTAACACATGTGGAGGTCAGAGGACAGCCTCAGCTATGGGATGTGGAACCTCACTCTATCTTGTTTGAGACAGGGTCTCTTATTGCTCACTACTGTCTCTTAGGTGAGCAGACCCCTGAGCTTCCCAGGATTCTCCTTTTTCTTGTTTCCCATCTCTATAAACTATTGAGACTACAGATGTGCATCACAGGATCTGGTGTTCATGGGTCCTGGGTATCTGCACCCGGGTGCACATGCTTGCACACCAAACACTTTATTACCTGAATCATCTCTCTGGACCAATTCTTAATTTTTCACATGTGGTCTGGAATAGGAAAAGGTGCATGTCATTACTAAGTCAACAGTACTTAGGGAATGTGAATCAGTCACATCATGCTGAGTTACTATATTTTTGCTGGTCGATGTTAGAATACTCTCTCCCCTCCTCCTTCACTCTCTCTCTTCCTCTCTCCTCCCTGGCTCCTCTTCCTCTCTTCCTCTCCTTCTCTTTCCTTATCCCCTCTCTTTCCCTATCCCTCTCCTCCCTCTCCCTTGTCTCCTCACCCTCCCCCTCTCTCCCTGTCTCCCTCCCCTCTCCTTCTACCCCTCTCTTTTCCTCTCTACCTTCACTCTATCCTTCTCTCCTCTCCCCCTTCTCTTTCCCTCTCCCCCTTTCTCTCCCTCTCACACTCTCCCTCTCCTCCTCTCTTCCTCTCTCCCCTCCTTTCCTTTTTCTCTCCTTTGCTTTCTCTGCTCTCTTTCCCTCCCTCTCTCTTCTCCTCTCTCTGTCTCTTTCTCCTTCCTCTCCTGTCTCGCTCCCTCTCTCCTACCCTCTCTCTTTTCCTCTCTCCACTTCTCTCTCCCCTCTCTCTCCTTCTTTCTTTCCCCTTTCCTCTCCGCCCCTCCCCTCTCTCTCCCCTCTCCCTCCATCCTCTCCATCTCCTCCCTTCCCTTTCCTCCCTGTCTCTGTCTCTGTCTCATCCTCTGTCTCTCTCCACTATCTCCTTATGCAGACCATAATGACCTCAAATTGATAATCCTCCTGCCTCAGCCTCTAATAGGCCCACATGCCTGGCTTTTTCCTATCTTTCACTTAAAGATATTATATTTCTTTTTTTCCCTAGGAATTTGGCCTTTAAAATCAAAGGGATTAAAATATTCCAGTCTCTTGCACATTAATGAGCATATGAAATGGAAATGAACTAAAAATTCTGAGTCACCTTTTGTATTTTAACTTAAATGTTAAATTCTAAAATTACCACACTAACCTTGATCTATTTCTTGAATGCAAAATAACCCCTTATATTACATTGTACATATATACACACATATATGTAATTTTGGTCTCTATTTTAACTTTGCAGAAATATGTATTTATTATCATTTATGCTACAGAACAGAAGAATAGAGAAGTTAATGTAGATAGATTTAAAACTGATTTAAAAGATTAGTAGATTCGGAGAAGGGAACCACAAGGGCAGAGGAAAAGGTCGAAGGAAAGAGAAAACCAATCAAGAGAGCACAGGGGTGCAGAGGAGACCAAATATCATGTTTCCTCTCTCAGGGCATGTGCGTGCGATGTAGGCAGAAGGAAGAGTCTTGGGAAGAAGGAGGGGAACAGGAAGAAGGGTGAGGTGGGATGTGTGTGGGGGGACGACGACATGTGAGCAGTCTTCAGGAAAGTACAGGCATGGAAATGCCATACAGAAACCTGTTATTTCCATGCTAAAGAAATACAATTTATCATGTGAAAAAAAAAAGACTTGTTTGGTTTGTTTGTTTGTTGGGAGTGGTTTGGTTTTAGATAAAATCTCACTCCATAGCCTACCATGTTCTGGAACTCACGGAAATCCTGGCATTTCATCCTCCCAAGTTATTTTATTTTCTAGAAATGTTTCTACATAGCACTTTTAGTCTCTTACACCCTAGTCTTTGCTATTTTGTGTAGTGTCTTATGATGATACAGAGCCCTGACAAAGCAACATGTTGTAAAGTGTTAAGATGGAGGAGACAGTTTCCTCTCTGACACCCTCATGTTACCTGGGTATTCATTTTGCTTCATTTTCATGAGAAATTTGGTGGACCTTGAGTTGTAGTAACCCAAATCACTTTCCTTGAGACTGCTCACTACAGTATTCTGGAGTAACAATGTGGCAGGAGCTGTCATTACAGGCTCTGGATGGGAGGATGGAAGTTTCTGCCATATGAATCTTTAAAACAATCACTGCACTTACAGGAGCTTGTTCTTACTGTCAGAGGAAAGTTAGAAGGGAGAGAAGGGGAGACAACTCACTCTAAATTATTCTTTTAAGAAAGAAAATGGGACTGGCTTAGCAATTAAGAATACTTGCTGCTCTTCCAGAGGAACCAAGTTCAGTTCCCACTGCTGACTATCACTGGTAATTTCAGCTCTAGGAACCAAGAGGCATATGTGTGTGCGCACACACACACGCACACACACATGAACAACATACACTCACACAGATACACATACATACACATAACTTTAAAATACTTTTAAAAGATAAATTTTTCATCATCTTCAAAATTTTATTTTTGCTATTCCATAATTAGATTCTGAATTTGATTCCACAATTTGTTTTTGAGGCATTATTTAATTTCACCAACCTGAGGAATATTCTAAAGAATACTTGGAACTCATTTATTCCAACCACTTCAAAATCATTTATTTTGATTTCTTTCATCACTTTCCACTTTTAGGTTGATTAAACTTGTTCACTGACAAGCTTACATGTATGTCCTGATTCTCTTCTACTGTCACCCCTAGTCTCTCTGATCTCCCCTACACCTGTCAGCCTTTCTCCTCCCACATGTCCTTTTCCATACCCCTTTGGGTTTTTGTTGTGTTGTTTTGTGGTCCTCTTAGTTTAAACTGACTGTGTGGCCACAGGTTTGGCCATAGCCATTGGAACATGATAGGTTCACCATTTGGTACACAAGAAAGGCCATGGTTGTCCCTCTCCCAGAATCCATCAGTTGCCAAAAGTTCAACAGGCAGGGCCAGCGCCTATGAGCCTCTCTTCTATTCATAATTGGCTGTTGATAGACCCTGTCTTGTACAGGCACAAGACAGGCTTCTGCAGCTGCTGTAAGATTGTGTTTGCGATGGCCACGTCATGTCCTGAAGAGAGAATTTTGTGTCTCTTCATGAAAGCATTATTTCTGTCACCATCCTTATACATGCATGATATGCATTTCCTTCTAATTAAACATCTTGTCTCCCCTTTCCACATGTGCTAGACCATATTCTCCTCCATGGCATTGTTCACAACACAGAGAACACACAAGCCTTTGTCAAGGGATGTGCTAGAAAGTACAAGTTTAAACTTGAAGCCAGACATGTTGGCTGTTTGCTGGGGCATGGCCTTGGCAGGATCTTACTCTCCCCTAAATTCTAGCTTGTGTCATCAAAATAGAGGTGACACCTGCCCTGTGGCATGGAAGGAACCCCACGTCAAGAATACAAGTACACTGACTTTTTCCAACTATAAATTGCTCTAAAATGTAAGCTGCCGTTGGACTGACAGCTCAGGTGTCATGGTTGAAGAATAGGCACTGATGTCTCTCCTAGGAGGCATCTTCACCTGTCATTTTCACCTCCAAGGTTGAAGGGTAAGATATTTCCTGTGTGTGTCAGTTTCCTTGTTTTTAAAATGAGAGTTACAGAATATATTGGGGTGACTCACAATTGTAATATCATCACCCAGGAGGCTGAGAGAGGATGGCTTTGAGTTCAAGACCAGGATGAGTTATGGGCAATACCTATCACAAATTGAAAAAAAAAAAGGAGGAGGGGAGGAACAGATGAAGGAAGGGAGGAACAGAACGGGGAAGAAGTGAGAGGGAAGGAGAGATGGTTGGAGGAAAATGAACGTATGGAAGCACCATTTTCCAAAGAGACAATGCAATTGACAGAAGAAAAACATGTAAAGAGCATATAGAAGAGCACCAACAAATGATTAATATTGTCTTCCGTGCACGTATTCAGTGGCAATTATATATTTACCAACATAGTAATAAATGTATGAAGAAGAAAATGAAGATATCTTTCATTCTGGCTCATTTTTATGCGATTTAGTTCTATTCATCATTAAATAATATATATTTGCTTCACAACCCAATAACATAGAAGGAAAAGCAAGTCATCAATGATCAGCTATCCAAACATGACTTCTGCTGGGTACATTTCAGAGTATTTGAGCCAATAATTGCAGAGAACCTGGACCTAAGCAAACAGTGACAGAAGAGTTATGGGTTTGGATTGTAAAGAAATAAGTCCTAAGAACAGAGGCTGGCGAAGTAGAAAGGAGAAGGAAATGCCAGAATTTGAAGACTGAGAGTTTACACAAGACTGAGGTGTACTCCACCACTCTGTTTCCCAGGACAGAGCCACACTGACTCTACTGTGACCTTCACAGGATTTGGCACCCTCTGATGTAAACATTCTTAGAGATATTGTATAAGAGCTAGCCCATAGACAGTGCCAAGGAAGCCACATTCCAGCCTTATCCTCAAAATAAACAAATAAATAAATAAGATATATGTCTTAGAGTTTCTATTGCTGTGAAGAAAACCATGACCACAACAACTCTTATAAAGAAAACATTTAATTGGAGTGGCTTACAGTTCAGAGGCTTAGTTCATTATCATCATGGTAAGGAGCAGAGTGGCATGCAGGCCAATGTGGTGCTGGAATAGTAGCTGAGAGTCCTACATCTTGCAGGCAACAGGAAGTCAACTGAGACACTGGGTGGCATCCTGAGCACAGGAAACCTCAAAGCCTGCCCCACAGTGACACACTTCCTCTAACAAGGCCATACCCACTCCAACAAGCCACACTTCCTAATATTGCCACTCCTTATAAGATTATGGGGGTCAATTACATTCAAACTACCACAGTATATGTGGAAACATGAGTAAATGTGCTTGGTGCCAAGCGTGATGACCTGAGTTTGATTCCTAGGACCTACATATTAAAAAAAGAGATGTGACTTTGCAAGTTGTCCTCTGACCTCCACAAATACTTACATTATCCTGGCACTTACATTACACAGAAAGACAGATGCATGTATGAGTACACACACAACACACACACACACACACACACACACAGAGAGAAGAGAGAGAGAGAGAGAGAGAGTAATTTTTTAAATTTTAAAAAATAAAAATAGGATAGAATAATGAAGAGTACTTAAGCCTGAATTATTCCCTTTATGCACACATCATAAACCATGGCCTTTGTGGGTAGTGAGTGAAAACCAGCAACCCAGAAAGTAGGAAAAGAAGGTGACTAAACTTGATGTCTTATCTGTCTTCTTATATACAGAACTGGAGGAATATTCACACACAGGGTGGGAGAGCATTAAAAAACAGATGCTGAGAAATAAATGACACACCAAGTTTTCACATGCATTTTTAGAAGACAGGCACTAAGAATAATTACTATTATGTAAAGTCATCCACTATGATGGGCATTATGGATGATGCAATGCCTGTCCTTGACATTGTTAGGTAATTATGAGCAGATTACTTCAAATTTTTGGGAAAAAATCACTTTTCTAATTCTTCTTTCAAAGGTCATTATTCCTAAACCCTAAGCATTCTCAAGAAGCAGTACTTCTTGAGTAGCATGTAGGACAATAGCTTCAGAGTTTGAAGCAGATTTGTTTAGATGATGCCATGGTTCAGTTTACAGTTGTGAATGCTTCAAATGCAGAATCATGCCTCCCTCATAGCCTGACATTCTGGAATTCTCTATCTATACACTGCTTAATTAACAAAGAATAAAGTGAGCCAATTGAATAATTGCATTATTTGTGTAGGAGTGTATGTGTGTTGCTGAAGGCTATTACATTCTTCAGCCATATGTGATATATATATACATATATATATGTATATATATATATGGTATATGTGTGGTGTGTGTGTGTGTGTGTGTGTATGTGTTTGTTTGTGTGTGTGTGTGTATGGTTTAAAGCACAGAACATGTAATATACTCCCAGGCAAGTATGTCCATATTTAGCCACAGATAATTGTTCAGAAAAGAAATGTCTAGTTAACTAAGACACCAGACCTTGCTTAGTAAAGCCCCTTCACTGATTGGCTTGTCCTGCCAGACCCCCGTGGTAGCCAGCCACCATCCTACAGAGGGAGCACTGAGTTCAGCAGGAAGTTTTTGAGTGTCAGACTATGTTCTCTGAGCTCTACTGTAGGTGCCCTCACCTTCCAGAAGACCAACTCTTATTCTCCAGAACCACTTGTAATAAAAAGCAGAAGAGACCTATCAGTTCTTCCTGGTGAGTCAGTGTGTTCACACAAACTGAAAGCAGTGAGCACAATTTTAAAGTTGCAGATGCTTAGTAAAACCTTTGCCTCTGCACCTAGCTAAAAGTGAAATTATTTAATCAAGCAAAAAAACATTTGCTAAATTTATATAAGTTGATGGTGTCCAACTGTGTCCCTAAAGAGAATTTGGAAAACACCCATCTTCTATCCAACAACACTGAGCATAAAAATGTAGGTTCAACTTTCTAAGCATTAGCTAGAAGATAAAAGGAATGTTTGAGAAGAACCTTGGGAAAGGGCAGGAGGAATGGGCTTCACTTTTATTGTCTTCCTTTTATCCTATTCCTAACTTTTCAGAAGAACTGATTTTCCTTCACTCTAGAAGAAAAACGAATCTTGGGTCCCTGTGCCTTCCTATTTTTAATAAATCCTTTCCTGTAAAAAAAAAAAAAGGAGCTGATATCTGGGAGCTGGGGGAGGTGGCTAAGTTGGTAAAGTACTTACTGCACAAGCAGAAAGCTCCGAGTTCAGATCCTCAGCCCTCACGTAAAAGCCAAGTATGATGGTATAAGCCTGTGGTCCCAGTGTTGGAGAGGAGTTCAGAGGATCTCCAGGGCTTGCTGGCTAGGCAGCCTAGCCAAATTTATGAGTTTCACATTCAGTGAGAGAGGCTGCCTTGAGAGAATGAAAGAGGGGGGTGGAGAAGAAGAAGGAAAGAAGGGGGGAAAAGCAGTGAGCAGTTAAAGAAGACACACATTAACTTCTGGCCTCCACATGTTCATGCACACTGGCCTCCACATGTTCATGCAACACTAATGCATATGCACCTGCACACGAGTGTACACTAATGCATATGCACATGCACACGTGAGTGCACACTAATGCAAATGCACATGCACACATGAGTGCACACTAATACAAATGCATATGCACACATGAGTGCACACTAATGCATATGCAAATGAACACGTCTGCACATGAAAACCACACACACACACAAATAACAGAGTTGATATCTGATAAACAGCCTTATAAAATAAGAGATGGATAACAGCTCCAAGGTTCTTCTGAATTGCCTTCTATATCCTTCTAGAATTTCTCTTCAATCCTCTCCTTCTTGAGATGTTGACATTATATAATGCTACTATCTCAGATTTGAAAAGGACCCCAGGATTATCAGCCTAACATTCCCTCTAATGTCTTCCCAGCAAGTGTCCATTTAATCTTGACAGGAGCACATTCTGTGATAGGGAGCTCACAGTCTCACAAGTCAGTCTAATTTACTGATAGCCATCTCTGACTGCTGGAAGGTCACAAAACCCTAAGAGTCAGTCCAAAAGTCTGCCTCTTCTCCGCACTGGTATTAGGACCACTCTCGAGAGGGATCATGAAGAGAACAATCCTGGTTCCACTTATACCGGCTAACCCTTCAGGAACTTGATAAGAACTCTCAAGTCTTCTTCCGGCTCAGTATTATCAGTTCACCCTGGTCTTTATGCGATAGAGCTCTGAATTCCATTAACATCCTGTCACGCTCAAGATGTCCATCTCTGTGTGCACATTCCCACTAAAGCATGAGTCAGGTGGCTATGGCTGCATTCCAGCTTTGAGTTCTTGGGTATTTGGGAAGAAAATCAAGGAAGATCTAGGGTGTCTTATTTCATTAGTTTGTCAAAGTCTACCATATTTTCATACTCAGCTAAGTCATTCATTACTCATCTAAAATGCCTGCCTACTTTAAAGAACATTTCGGCTTGTGGCCATTGTCCAAGCAGGCAACTTCCTCAGCTGAACACAGTACAATAGACCTGAACAGCTTGAAGGAGAAGAGCTTCCATGTCACTCATTATGAGTACCTTTTCCTCATGAGTTAAAACCAATTTGACATGTGTGTGTATTTGTATAAGCACCCAAGCTATACATACGTGTGTGCAGGTCAGAGGGCAGCCTAAGGTATCATTCCTTAGGAGCTGTTCACTTGTTTCTTAAGACAGAGTCTCTGATTAGCCTTGCTAATTTTTTGATTAATTGATTGAGCTTGCTGATTTGGGTAGACTTGCTGTCTAGCAAGCCCAAGGAGTCTGCCTGATTCTGCCTCCTCAGAGAAAGGATTGCAAGCATGCATCCCCATGCCCAGCATTTTTATATGTGATCTGTGGATTGAACTTGGTTCCTTGTGTTTTTGTGGCAAGCATACTACCCATTGAGCAATCTCCCCAGTTTCCTTTCTATCAGATTTCTCTGCACTTCCACTTAAGCCAACCCTGGCTCTCTTTTTTGATAATGACCAAAGTTGCTGAGGTTAAAGATTGTGTGGTCTGCAGATAGGACCTGGTACCTTAGAGGAGGAGAAAATACTGTATTGAATTCCCATTTTGTTCTTAAAACTGTATCATGGTGAGCAGCACTAGAACCAGGAGGTATCCAAATTCATGGGACTTTTCCCCCCTTTCCAGGGTTCCCCACATTCCTTTCTCTTCCTTTGGTATTTCCTCCTTCATCAAGACTTGGCATCACAATGTTCAAGTTCTGCCTTTAAAATGACAGTATGTTAGAAATAATGAGGCTTAGCTCTTCACCATGAATCATCTATCCAGCTTTGATCTCTAACTTCTTATTACTTGTATAACATCATGGCATAGTTTTCCTAAACAATCACCTTCACTGTGTTTGTTCTGCCTCAAACCTTAACAGACTCAAGTCGGATATTCAAATTCTTCTATACAGAGTATGTGGAATCCTCATGTCCCACCTTCCTCACCTACCCAGTGATGCAGGATGATCACTGGGAGTCTGAGGCCATCCTGGCCTACATAATGAGTTCTTGGGCTATAGTAGGCTTCAAAGAAAGACCCTGTCTTAAAGAATTAGTAAATCCACTTGAAGTTTATGTTTTATTTGCTTCTATCAAAAATTGTTACTACATACAAACTTCCAATATCAAATTTTCCCACTATGACAAATTCTTAGAGTACAGGCTACTTGACAGAATAATGTCACCTTTACCTTATTGAAGGCCACTTTTTCAGATTTGAGAAAAATTAAGACAAACTGGAAGTAGATCCTACTGATGAATTAAATCTAGTATCAAAAACAGACATACTATCAGGATTTTCATCCAAAGAGCCATGGGAAACCAAGCTTGGTGGTAAGTGTCTGTAATCCCAACACTTGAGAGGTAGAGGAAGGGTCAGAAATTCAAGGCCATCCTTGGCTAAATGGAGAAGTAGAGGTCATACTGGCCTACATGAAACCCTGTCTTACAAAAAAAAAGGCAGAGATTAGCATGGGGATTTATTAATTAATGGAAAAACATTTCTTTTCTATTTTTTTCAAGACAGGGTTTCTCTGTGTAACAGCCCTATCTGTCCTGGAACTCACAAAGATCAGCCTGCCTCTGCCTCCAAAGTGCTGGGATTAAAGGCAAGCACCGCCACCACCCCAGTGGATAAACATCTCTTATTAGCATCAGATTTAATATTTCCGCTGGACAGCATCAGAGTGGCTTTGTGAAGGTGGTATTTCCAGAACATATGCACATTTGTCTTTTAGGCTTTTTATGATGGTCACAAGGACACTTCTTCTGGCTTTGTTCATTTTAAGGAATCATTGTTTGGGGTAAGTTTTTGAAATTCTCATTTACAGCTTTGGAAAAAACATATGCTAATGTGACTATAATTTCTACACATATTTGTGCTTTGGAAAAGGACAACTATCTACACTGCATCCTGCCCCAGTAGAAGCACAGGCAAGAGCAATGAAGAGCTTTCTCAGGAAATAGTGATTTTAGCTTTCCTCCGTCTAAGGAGAGTTTGGGGGGGGAGGGGATTGTGACTTCGATATTTTGGGAAAAAGTTTTGATTTCAACTGACAAAAAACAATTGACTATAATACCACACACTGCTAAGGAGTACACTGGTGTTTGGATATAAGTATGTCTTATGCAGTGATCCAGTGCAATGATCCAGTTTGTCTAATTAGTATACCATTACAAGTACTTAGAATGTCTTTGTAATAAAAACATCCAAACTGCAATAACATGTTAGAATGTGTGTGTTCTTGTTTATTACAGTGGCATACCAGGTGATGCCAGAACTGGCCGAGAAGGCTATATCCTATTCTGTGTTGACTACTATTGGCTTCTCTCTCCCCTCCCTCCGTTCCCTCTCTCCTTTTTCCTTCTCTTTTTCCTTCATCTTTTACTGATGACCAAAGAGGAAAAATCTGACAAGCCAGATCCAGAAAGAATATAAAACCTGAATGAACCTTGAACAGGGAGTCAGTAAACAAAAGTACATTCCCCCTCCTTATCACAGAAGCAGGACTGGTTTCACATCAATGTTTTCCCCAGGAGCCAGGCACCTCTTGTGCAATTCAAGTCACAAAATAAAGGCTAAGTCTCTTCTTTGTGAAATGCCCTGTGATGTGCAGCCTCAGTGATGGCAGAGAGAGGGAATGTCAGCCCTTCCCCCAGGAGACTCGCCTTGTTTATGGAGGAAGATAAGATGCATATACAAGGAACAACAATGCAAAGGGAGACATTAATATTTATAACAATGATACAAACAAAGTGCTTAGAGGGAGCTTGGAGGAAATAAATGTGTCCCAGCTAGGGATACAGCACAGAAATTTATGTGGGGAAGTCATCTCTGGGCTAATCACAAACGATAATCAGAAATTCTGTAGGTGTCCCTGGGAAGAATAGGCACTCTAAAATGAATTGGGGAAACAGAAAAGGATGAGATGTGATAGCCAGAAGCCAACAGGCCTCTTCTGTAGTGTAGGGCTCCTACTTTGCTTTTGTTTGGGGCAATGAAAACTGAAGACATAAAAATGCTATAAAGAAACTTGCTAATTAAAAAACTGTGTAACTTTAAAAGAGAAAGAACATTTGAGCAAGGGAAAGAACACTTTCGTTCACATTCTAAGACATAGAAAAGGCCTGGTGCCAGGCCAGTCACTGCTCTATATCAAGCAAACATGAGGTGATTCCATTATCACACCTGGTCTGCTGGGGTGGAATGCCTGTCTGGTAGGGCATGAACAGAGGCAGAAGCTGATAGCCAGAGAGCAAAACTTGCAGGAATTTCCAATAACTTCTAGAAACTCAATATCTAGGGGGGAAATGTGTATCCTGTCTGCTCACCAGGCACTGCATGTATGTGTGCACACAGAAGTTCCCACAGAGCTGCATATACAGTCAAAGCAATCATGTACCTGCCTGGAGAACCATAAAATTTCTAAGGAAGAATGGTGGTTTATCTTTCCCAAGAAGTCAAGGACAAGGTGTGGTAGTGCCTACTTTGGAGTCCAGCTAGCAGCTTTTGAACAAACTCCAGCAAAAGATGGTCTGAGTAGCTGTAGACAAGTGGACTCATCTACCCACTTTGGTTTATGTGCTATATAAGGAAGGTGGAGAAATAAGCCACCTGTAGCACACAATATAAGAATTACATCTCTTTCATCATTCTGAATTCTAATTTGAACTGCCAAGAGGATCCCAAGCATTTTATGGATTTAAACACATGCTTATGCATGGACTATCTTGCTGTTTTATTCATATTATCTAAATTTCTACAATAACTCAGAAACTCTGTGTGGAAAAGCCCATTGCAGCGGTGGGTTTGGGAGAACTCACTCAGCCACACTGATACCTACTGGCAAGCTGAAGTGTCCTTCAGTCCTTCAGTGTTTCAGACCTGGAGATACTTAAATAACAAGACCATTGTTTTGGGATGTGAATAAAGCCCACACATTCAAATGAATACACCAGTGTATGACAGATGAGAACTTCAACCATTCTAAACTTCTTATATAGATACAAGATACCGCCCCAGCAAAGATGTATTCCAACGACCCAAAAGCATTGATTGTGGTGCAGGATATAAATACAGCATCCTCCCTCTCACTGCTTTGTAGTTTCGTTGGTACTCAATAATTCTAATAGACATTTTCTGGGCAACAGAGTTTCTCAGTAATTACTCTGTTGAGGATCTGGAAAAGAAAACAATAATTAAATACCTTTACTTATCCTACTTTATCCCGGACTCTGTAACTGAACTTAAGCATGGATTGAAGATAAACATACCTTGAGATAACTTAATTTAGAAAAGGACTGCATATCCTTGGCCTTGAAGCAAACTCTCAGACTGCAATAGACATTAAACTTACTTATGAATAGTTTTCTGGATATTTATAATTATTTTTTTCTTTCAGTCAAGATGCTCTCCTCATCTTGTTCCAGTCTGCAGGTCCAGGGTGGACTCTGTTGACTCCCAGGTGCTTCCCTATGCTTCCTTACTGGAGAGGGTTTGTTACCTGATCTGTATAAAAGCCTATTCCCAGCAAAGAAAGCTCACCTCTAAATGAGGGAGGTGGTGAAGTTGGTAAAGTACTAACTGCACAGACATGAGGGCCTGTGGTCAATCCACAGAACCCACTCCAAAAACAAACAGCAAACAACAAACAAAAACCCTCAGGGGAATGGACAAATGGCTCAGCAGTAAAGACACCTCCTATTCTAGCATAGTATCCAGGTTTGGTTCCTAGAACCCACATGATGGCTCACAACCATCTGTAACTCCAGTCTCCCTCTTCTGGCCTCTTTGGGAACTGCATGCATGTGGTGTGCATACATGTAAGCAGAAAAACACTCATACGGAAAATAAAAAATAAATCTTTTGAAAAGTGGCACATAATGTCAGTGCTAGAGAAGCAGAAATAGGTGGAACACTGGATCCCAGTGGCTGGCTGGCCTAATCAAATCAGCAGAGCTTGAGGTATGATGGCCAAAATTGACCTCTGACCTCCACGCAAACCTTCCACATACATGCATGCTCCCTCCACCCTACCCAGGCTATCCAAATAGAGAAGGTCCTTTGTCTTTTTCACCTCAATTACACATTTTATTCATTTTAGTCATGAGCATCAAACCAAGAATTTCATAGATTTTTATAAAACACATATCTATTGACTGTCATCAAATGTTTTCTTGGCTCTTTATCAAGTTCAGCTAACTTCAAATGGGTTTTGTTGAGGTTATCCTTGGCTGTGATTTGAATGGCTTAATTGATCTTTGAGCTGTTTTCATTTTCTCAGTGTCCTTTACAGAATTCTCTTTAGGTCAGAACAAAGATTGTATGAAACTCTTGTCTGTCTGAAGAGATATTTCTTGTGAAATAAATGAAGTATCATTCTTTAGTCTGAAAATGGCAAAGTTTACATTTGAGTTTTATTAGGACGTTGTACAGATAGCACAATAGAGTTGGAAAAGGAGGAAGGATGTAGGTCTTTGGAACTTGAAGGATTCTGAATATTGAAACACTCTGCAATTTATATGGGCTTCTTACCAGCATTTAGGAGACATAAACACTAAGCCTTTCCTTCCCCAGCAATTGCAGCCCAAGAAACTCTTCCCTTAAGAAGCTGATGGCTCCATTCTGTAAAGACTATATCTCCTAAACCCCAAAGCACTAGTGCATAAGAATGCTTCTCCGATGTTTAGATTGGAGAGTTCACAGTGCTATGTATGCATTGTGTGTGATGGAAAGAAATGCTCTGCTGTCCCCAAGGTAGCTTGCCTACATCCTGGCTCTTCATCACACCTCTAAAGCAGAATTTGACTACATAGTAAAAGAACATATTCGGGGCCTTTCAGTTTACTTGGGATTTAAACATGGGTGTGATACAATGGCTTGCCAAAATCAGAGATGTGTTTTGCCTTCTAAAGCCCTTTCAAGTCCTTGTCACAGGGCCAGAAGCTAGTGCCTAAAAAGGAAGTGTGCACAGGCAGAGCAAACACCTCCTCGGAGCTCAGGCACTGTCCCTTTCGGCAGCAATTGTATAAATGTGCTTCTTGGGCATTTCAGTGTGGTGGCAGACAGCGCATGTAAAGCACATTGTTGTGCTGCTGGTGTGCTGTCTGTCTGTCCGTCTCCCTCTAGGTGTGCTGCTGGTGTGCTGTCTGTCTGTCTGTCTGTCTCCCTCTAGGTGGGCTGCTGGTGTGCTGTCTGTCTGTCTGTCTGTCTCCCTCTAGGTGGGCTGCTGGTGTGCTGTCTGTCTGTCTGTCTGTCTCCCTCTAGGTGGGCTGCTGGTGTGCTGTCTGTCTGTCTGTCTCCCTCTAGGTGGGCTGCTGGTGTGCTGTCTGTCTGTCTGTCTGTCTCCCTCTAGGTGGGCTGCTGGTGTGCTGTCTGTCTGTCTGTCTGTCTCCCTCTAGGTGGGCTGCTGGTGTGCTGTCTGTCTGTCTGTCTCCCTCTAGGTGGGCTGCTGGTGTGCTGTCTGTCTGTCTGTCTCCCTCTAGGGGGGCTGTTGGTGTGCTGTCTGTCTGTCTGTCTCCCTCTAGGTGGGCTGCTGGTGTGCTGTCTGTCTGTCTGTCTCCCTCTAGGTGGGCTGCTGGTGTGCTGTCTGTCTGTCTGTCTCCTCTAGGTGGGCTGCTGGTGTGCTGTCTGTCTGTCCGTCTCCCTCTAGGTGGGCTGCTGGTGTGCTGTCTGTCTGTCTGTCTGTCTCTAGGTGGGCTGCTGGTGTGCTGTCTGTCTGTCTGTCTCCCTCTAGGTGGGCTGCTGGTGTGCTGTCTGTCTGTCTGTCTGTCTCTAGGTGGGCTGCTGGTGTGCTGTCTGTCTGTCTGTCTCCTCTAGGTGGGCTGCTGGTGTGCTGTCTGTCTGTCTGTCTCCCTCTACGTGGGCTGCTGGTGTGCTGTCTGTCTGTCTGTCTCCCTCTAGGTGGGCTGCTGGTGTGCTGTCTGTCTGTCTGTCTCCCTCTAGGTGGGCTGCTGGTGTGCTGTCTGTCTGTCTGTCTCCTCTAGGTGGGCTGCTGGTGTGCTGTCTGTCTGTCTGTCTCCCTCTAGGTGGGCTGCTGGTGTGCTGTCTGTCTGTCTGTCTCTCTCTAGGTGGGCTGCTGGTGTGCTGTCTGTCTGTCTGTCTGTCTCCCTCTAGGTGGGCTGTTGGTGTGCTGTCTGTCTGTCTGTCTTCCTCTAGGTGGGCTGCTGGTGTGCTGTCTGTCTGTCTGTCTCCCTCTAGGTGGGCTGCTGGTGTGCTGTCTGTCTGTCTGTCTCCCTCTAGGTGGGCTGCTGGTGTGCTGTCTGTCTGTCTGTCTCCCTCTAGGTGGGCTGCTGGTGTGCTGTCTGTCTGTCTGTCTGTCTCTAGGTGGGCTGCTGGTGTGCTGTCTGTCTGTCTGTCTGTCTCCCTCTAGGTGGGCTGTTGGTGTGCTGTCTGTCTGTCTGTCTTCCTCTAGGTGGGCTGCTGGTGTGCTGTCGCCCTCTAGGGAACTTAGCAAAATGGACTTCGTTCTGAACCAGAAGTGGAGACCTGAACTGTAGCTCTAGCCAGGCAGCTTTTGTCTACACTGGCAGCACCGAGTGAGTCATAGCTGAGGCCTGGGTGTAAATTTCTTCATCTCTCAGGGGGAAGACAATAGTTATCCTGTAATCAACTGTAGCATCTCTAAAGATTGATTTCCTGTTCTCTCTTCACCCCCTGAGTCAGTTACCTTTCTTGTTTCTGGAACCAAATACTAAACAAGAAGCAGCTTCCAGAAGGATAGCCTATTTGGGCTCATGGTTTAAGGGGAGACACATCATGGTGGGGGGGGGGGCATGGTAGTGGGAGCTTGAGGCATCTGGCCACACTGTCAGGAAGCAGACAGAGAACAGGAAGTCCTGCCAGGCTACAAAGCCCCAAGGCTCAACCCCAGGGACCCATGTCTTCCCACAAGACTCAACCATCTAAAGGTTCTATAACCTTCCAAAGCAGAGTGACCAACAGACCCACATGTTCAAACACATGATCCTCCAGGGCCACACATTCAACCCATAATGCCTCCTAGCTTCACCAAGCCTGTTGATCAGATAGGTACTTCCTGAAATATTAATATCAGTTTGTTGTGGGAAGCAAAAAAAGAAAAGATAAACAGAACTGGGCCTGATAAAGTTCAGAATGACGAATGCAATCTTATGTGTGCTATACTATGGAAGATGGGTTACCTGCTTTCATCCATCATGAGATCAGCTATGACCCCAGTAGCATTCTATTCTGCACAGAGAATTCTACATAGTGGTCCTGTTATGTCAGCCAAAGCTGGGGTGACATGTCCCCCTCTGGCAGAGATTTCTGCAGTTTGTAGTTTTCCTGCATCTCCTGGTATCATTATATCATCCTCTTTCATGGAGAAATGTTCCTCAGTTTGGATGGCAAATTGTGTGGACATGACATTTAAGCACAAATATTAAGATTTCCTTACATCAGTAGTTCTCACAATCTCCCTAATGCTACAGCCCTTGAATACAGTTCCTCAGGTTATGGTGATCCCCAACCAGATTATTTTTATTGCTACTTTATATAATTTTGCTGCTGTGATTAATCATAATATATATATATATATATAATCATAATAGCTGATATGCAGGGTATCTTATATGCAACCCTGTGAAAGGATCATTCAAAACTCAAAGGGGTAATGACCCACAGGTTGAGAACCACTGCATTACATGCTTTATGGAAAATAAAACATATAACCACATGATTATATATTACTCTGAAATATTTTATGCTCCATTATTTAAACTAGAAATAGTGTGGAGATGATAGATCTCTCCTACATCACAAGGGTAGCTCATCTCTTTAATCTAATTAGCAATACAGATTTTGTAATGAGATTTGAGTAGATAAGAAGTACTCAGGGACTATTTCTTTTCAGAACCTCCAGTTAAGCCAAAATCATAAAGACACATCAAAATTACCTTGGAAAGAAGGAAACAGCAGAGGCAGAAGACAGTGTGTGCAAAGGTCCTGTGGTAGACAGGAACATGGGCTCAGGACTAGGGGATACAGAAATGACAGAAGTATGCATAGAACAGCAGATGAAGAAATGAGGCTGCAGAGCTAGCTCAAGACAGAGGGAACTGAGAAGTGCATTCATAAATATCAGCTATGTCATAAGAACCAGCAGGCCGGGCAGTTGTGGTGCATCCCAGCACTCGGGAGGCAGAGCCAGGTGGATCTCTGTGAGTTTGAGGCCAGCCTGGGCTACCAAGTGAGTTCCAGGAAAGGCACAAAGCTACACAGAGAAACCCTGTCTCGGGGGGGAAAAAAAAGAAAAAAGAAAAGAAAAGAACCAGCAGGATAAAGAATGGTTAAATTAAATTGAGTGTCATTAGAATCTGAGGTGCCTGGTACCTGAGCCCTCTAAATGGACTGGGACTATGGCACCTTCAGTACAAGAGACTCTTTGGGAGAGGGAGCTTGCCAATGTTTCAAGCCTTTACAGTAATAATTAACTGATTGAGTCAGCGTAAAAATGGAAAAGACAAAAAAAAAAAAAAAAAAGCCATGGAAGGGATATTGGGCTAGATCTAGGGAAATAATAGTAAATAAAAAGACCTTAAAAAAGAACCAGAGAAGGGATGTCCAGGACAGCTGGGGGAAGTTCAGGGAACGTGACGATGAGATGAGAGAATTCTGAAGAGGGAGTGGTCAGCAGTGTTAAACCCCATTGGTGGGGGCACTAGACTCCACACCTGGAGTCAAGAGCAGTCAACCAGCAAGTTACTGATTACCCTGGAAGTAGCAGCTGCTGGGAGGGACTGACAGGAACTGAAGGCAAGTTCAGACTAGTTCGGAGAATGGCTGAGCTGAGTCCACATGACCCTGATAGACAGCACAAGCAAAGAAGGAGAAAGGGTGGAGCTAGAGTGGGTAGGAGGCTGCATGGAAGGATTTCATTTGGGGGTTTTATTCCATTTGTATCTTAAAATGCTTAGGAGTGGTGATGTTCTGATAAACCAAGCCTGGGGGAGGCGCAGTAGATAAAAACCTTGATTTATAGTTTTTGCAAATGACAGTAATGTAAAGACTGACACCGTGCCTGGAGCCAGGCCGTCTGTGCGAGCTCAGTAAACAGTAGAGAACCAACACCTAAAATCAGCCACCAGCTCCAAGGCCCTGCTACACAGGGACAATGGGAGGGAGAAGCCAATGTTCTACAGGATAAATAGATAAAAAGGGAGCAGACAGGATCCAGAATAGAGGTGGGAAGATTGGGGTTGAATAAGAAAAACAAAATAAGCCTTCTTAAGAGTTGAGTGTACAGAAGTCTAGTTGGGATAAATTCATGAGAGGAGAGATAGCTGCACAGGTTTTCACTTCCTGGATTACTTTACCTCTAAGGACCAAAGGACTTTGCTGAGAGTGTGGAGGTATGGGATGAACATCATGTTAAATTGGAAAGACAAATTAAAATCTAAAAGAAAAGGAGACAGGAGTCTGGACAGTGTTGAGATCCTAGGAATGTTGAAGACAAAGGCTTTTCCCCAGAACTCATCCATGGAGTCACATGAATTTATCAGAACCTAACAGCTAAATTCTTAAGAGCAGAAATAAAATAGTGACTTTATTTGGAGCTGAAATTTTTTAGGAGACTGTGCATCAGTGGCAGGAATTCCTGGGGAGCTGTGGATATTAGCAGGAGGATATTCAAAGTGATCAGCCATGGTATTTCAGTTGAAAGGAAAGACTAAAAGTTGAGTCAGAGGGAGTTTTTCAAAGTAAAGAAAGACATTACTCTGTCAGACTAGGAATTTTTCTGGCAAAACAGATTTTTGAGCATTCCTGAAAAACCCTGAGGGAGAGATGAAGGGAGAACTCACTCACAGTCATGCGCACACAGGCACACATATGACTGATACATTAGTAAACAAAGAAGGAGGCTAATGGTGGTCAACCATTGCTTAGGGATTGCAATAGCATTTCTTCAGTCCTGTGCTGTACTCTATGTGGTTTAGTGGCTGCTTCTGTCTTTTGCTTTCTCAGGGATAGTTGACTCTTTTAAGTTACCTGTCATTTCTGCCTTAAACCTTGTTCAGGAAATTCACTCACACCAAACAAAGTATCAGTTCCCTTCCATGGGTTGCATGCTTCCTCCTTGAGAGCTGACCTTCCTCAAGGCCTTGTCCCTAAGTGACTTGTCCTGTTCAAGCTATATAGTACTAAACTGGGTTTGTCTCGGGCATTTTATCAAGTTACCTCATTTTATGTAATTCCGTATATAGAAAATTGGATAAGATAGACCACAAGAGAGAAGTTGAGTTTTATGCTTCATTGGTACCTGGCTTTGTGTCATGACAAGTAAATGGTGTAGGTGTAAGAGAAAGAGTGCTATTAGTTATCATATTATTTTAGCAGATTTCTCATGTTCCAATCTCAAAAACTGTCAAGAAAGATGGCATTGAAGGTCATGACATCCCTTACAAATAAAACAAAGCTTGAATCAGTTGATACGGAGACACATGAAGGATTGAAGGCCACCTCCCAGAATGAGACCTAACAAGTGGTTCACGGCACACTGCACAGAAAGTAAATGAAGTGTGTCTGTTCAAATCACAACTGGAATTTTAAGTGAGTGGAATGGAATAAACGCAGATCAGAATGTGAAATAAATTCAGTTTGGAATGTGTCTGGAGACCAAGGTTTATATAAGAACTATACAAAGCTTGGAGCATGACACAAGGTGAAATGTTCCTGGCATCTTGGAGTGAGACATGGACTCTTGAAGAACCAGGGCACAGACATTTCATCCAGAGTCATTTATTTCTACTTGGGAAAGAAAATGCAGACGTTTATATAATATGCTGGAGTGAGAGTAATATTCCACCTGGCACAGGGAGTTGTGTACAATTTCTCAGACATGGTATTTCAAGTTGAGTGTTACCAATAAAATATTCCTATCAAATCTCCATTCTTCTTTTCCTTGATTCTTGTTACTATATTTCTTCTAGGGAGTCTCCCGTAGATCACACATTCTACAACTGACAGGTGAAAAACAAGAAGTGGTTAGAAAAAAACTTAGTGAGTTAACTAGAAGGAATTCAGAAGCAACAGGTCACAGCAATAGATTTACCCTGTTGCTGAGACACTTTTCTTAAAGTGTAGCTCCTGGTGAGCTAGTGACTGAACAAGGGAACATAGAGAGAAGACTCTCTATGCAAAGCTGAAGAAGCAACTGGTAACCAACAATGCATCCTTTTTAAGGTAAAAGACTTTTCTACCATGTAATGGAAAAGCATACTTGCAGCAAGATTTTAAGTATTGGATTTAGTTGGGCCGTTAGAAAGAAGTGAGATGTTAGACCCCAAGTAGGAGATCATATGTAGGTTAACAAACGTCCTGGTAGTTGGAGATAAGTCAAGAGCAGGGGAGAAACCAAAAGGGAGTAGGGCTGTGGAGTAGGCATTCAGAATACAGGGTGTTTCTGAAATGATAAAGGAGGAGATGAGCTCCCAGGATGCAGACTATGTGAAATCAGAGATGCAACTTCATGCTTACTTGTTCTGAGTGTGTCATTGGATTTGAGGGAAGTAGATAATGGAGATGCTGGAATCAGTACTTCATATTGCCTGTTACACTTTTCCATGTTAAATAGCAGCCAGTGATGGTGTAGCTCACATTTGCATTCAGGTGAAACAAAGAAAATTCTGCAAATATTTACTTTTATGGCGGTGAGGGACCTGACTGTATTACAGCTTGGTGAGTGGTGGGCGGTGGGGGTGCATTCTATAATGTTTGTGTTTTCCACTGCTGGGAGCATTCCATGTATTTATCCACTGGGTAATTCTGACCATTTTAACTGCTAATGTTAGTATGGTGTTATTGTTACTGACAAATGCATAAGGAATTGCTAGGTCAACAGCTCACAGAAATGTCTTTTGATTATGAGGATATTTTCAGTTTGTTTCCATTAGGGGTAGAAGGTAAAGAAGGATCCATGGTCTCCTTTAGAGAAATGAACGTTAGATTTGGGGCATGGCTGGGCTGTGTCTTCTAAAATGCAGTAGAGCATCCACCCAGCATGAAAACAAGAGGTCTTTTGAAGAACAACTGCACATTCAGATGAAGCAACCATGTCCTTCAAACCACATCCTTCCTGTCGCCTGTGGGAAAGGGGTGGTATTTGTACTGAGCTCCGAGTGCATGCAGAATAGATCTGTGTGTATTTCCATAAATAAAAGGGCATTGTGTGTGTGTGTTTGGCACCTGGGATGGCCAGAGCAGTTGATTGCCTTGGAGAGCTTTGTTCCAACCCAGGGATCAGCAGGATTTGGAAGCACTGAACTAGGAACTGAGCCCCAAAAACACATACGCAGGAGACCTGCGATAACATTAAGTTTGATGAACAACAATGGCATATGCAAGCCATTGGCTGTGTGTCAATATTCCCCTGAATTTAGCTCAGGGACGGGTTGAAATGCCTTGTGTCCCACCTGCAGACTAATGAGCCATGTTGTAGTAATATTTTGAGACAGCACCTGCTTTTCTGATGAGCAAAACCCAGAATAGATAATATATGAGCATATGTTTTTGCAGAAACTTAAAACTCTGTCCTACTTTTCTTTGCTTGTATTATTCACACCATATTTATATTGTCACCAACAGTTAATGATTTGATCATGAATTAAATGATAAGCAGCATTCCCCCAAAACTTAACTTATTAAGTTAAAATAAAATTTATAATCATATTGACATGATCATTATCAAAATAAAAGTTTTCATGCCATTCATCCCAAAACTGCTATGGACAGAAGCAAGAACTCAATATGACAATATCTTAGGTAACTTGGATGTTTCCTTACTGGAATACTCACTTCCTATTCAAAGTTGTTTCTCATCTACAGAGACTTGGGAAATCGGAATGGATTCTCTGTCCTTTAAAATATTCTCTGTTCAATTATTCTCCAGAGATTATACATAAAATGCATAACTAGACATCACTGCAAGAGAAGACAAATTGTTCAGTGCTTCCTGCTGGAGGCCATGGTGGTCAACATGTTCATCTTCTAATGTAATGAAAACAAAAAGAAATCTTTTGATCTTTTGGTTTTATTAAGGCACACCTTTTTTCCACATGAGTAAAACTTTCTTCTCTTGACTGAAAAGATGACACAAAGGTTACGAGCAGTAACTGCTCTTCCAGAGAACCAGAGTTTGTCCCCAGTCCCCATATTCAGAGGCTCAGAACTACCTATAACTGCAAGTCCAAGGTATCTGGCAACCTCTTCTACCTCTGTAGGTACCTGTGCAGGTGGCATACACTCCTATAGACATACACTCCTATAGACATACACACATAAATAAAAATAAAATAAAATCTTTTAAAAAAAAAAAAAAAAAAAAAAAAAAAACTTCCTTCATGGCAGAGGAGAGTTTGTTCAGAAGCAAAATCTATTTTAATATTTGTTTAGCCTAGTTCATACCAAAATTGATTTGAACATCCATCTATTTAAGAACATGTGGCTATCAATTATAGCATGAGAATTGTGCATCATGAGATTTTAAATAATCATAATCTCTGATTCAAGTAACCAAATGAAAGAAGTGTTCAGTTGAAGAAATGGACACACATCAAAACTCCTCTGCAGTAGGTAATTAACATATTTCTCAGAAAACACAGTGAGTCTCAGATCTTAGAAATAATATGGTAGAAGAGCTCCTGCCTAATCCTGCAAGCAAAATCCACTTTTGTAGAAATACGGAAGATAAAGGGATTGGGAGATGTGAGGTACGGGCATGCCCTGTCCAGTTCATACTTCATTAGGGGTTGCCTCTGCCTCAGCTCAGAGGAATCTACTTAGATCTACGTCCTAGCTGTTTCGGGATCAACTGGAATAAAAACCATTTCAATGCTATGCAGGACATTAAAGAAGTCTTCAATATTACCAAAAAAAAAAAAAAAAAAAAAAAAAAAAGCCGGGTGGTGGCGGCGGCGGCGGCGGCGGCGGCGGCGGCGGCGGCGGCGGCGGCGCACGCCTTTAATCCCAGCACTCGGGAGGCAGAAGCAGGCGGATCTCTGTGAGTTCGAGGCCAGCCTGGTCTACCAAGTGAGTTCCAGGAAAGGCGCAAAGCTACATAGAGAAACCCTGTCTCGAAAAACCAAAAAAAAAAAAAAAAAAGAAGTCTTCAATATCATTTCTGGTCATGACATGAATACTTGAGGAGGAGGTTCCTAGACACAATAAATAACAGAAGATCAGGCAGTACATGGTGTCAAAAATCAAAGTGAAAGTTCATACTTTAATGAGATAGAGAAATACTAAAAGATTTAAATGGGGGGGCGGAAATCACCTTTCAATATAGATGAAGATCACTTCTATGAGCAGTTCATTACCACATGCTCCATCGTGCTATAGTGTAGACAGCACAAAAGAAGAGGTAAGGGTACAGTTGGGCTGGGGATTATAGGCATTCATGTGCAGTATATACTCTCATGAAACAATTGGCAGGGGCAGGGTGGACACAAAGAATGCAAAACAACATAACAGTGTGGCATTAAAAGAAAAGTCATAGCTGAGAAAGAGGAGCTAGAACCAAACAGAAGATTTCTAGAATAATGAAATGTGATGTTGATGATGATAATGTTTAGGATAGACCCTGAAAATGGGTGAGATTTTCCCCTCCAAGGACAGAGAAAGGCATTCTGGACCATGAACTCTTCTGGAAAAGTAAGAAAATCTAATGGCAAAAATTCACATCTAGCTTTTGATCCAGCAGACATTTAGGCACAATGCTGCTTATGTGATCTCCCCCAGCATACACCATTCCACTTCCTTAAAGCTATAGCCAAAGTCTCATTCAGCCCAAGTTGGACTCAAACTCACTATGCAGCTGAGGCAGAACTTGGCCTCCTCATCTTCCTCTCTCCACTTTCAGAGTGCTGGGATAGCAGACATGTACCACGAGGCTCAGCTTATGAAGTATTGGGTATCTAACTCAGGGCCTCTCGAATGCTAAGCAAGTTCTTTACCAGCTAAACTATGTCCCTAGCGCCTGAACATTTTCCTTTCACTTTCATGGAATGGGAATGCTTTTTAAAATAGCACATTAGCTCTGTGGTAATGAAACAGAAAAATCCAACAGCCACACTGAGAGGTACCCACAGCCATCCATGCCTGTCCACTCAGGAATGCTCACTTGGCTGCAGAAACAGATAGTGTGAGCATCTCTTGCTTCTAAGTATTATTTGTACTAATTTATATAGTCTTTCTTCTTGCAGTCAGATTGTAAAAGGGCACAGGTAACTGTGTCTACAAATTGCAGTTTTTGTCCTGACACTACTGCCTAATGGATTGTGACTTTAGTTCTTATTAGGCATCTTTTAATGTTCCTTCATTTGTATTCAGTCTTAATTAAAAAGTCTATAATAGTCTCAAAAAAAAAAAAAACCACCAACCAATACAAATGAATTTCCTGCCACTTGCATATCTTGTAATCAATAAATCTTCAATGGAGGCCAGCAAGATGGCTCTGTGGAAGTCTGGTGACTTTAGTTCAATCCCTGGGACCCACATAAAAGTGGAAGGAGAGAATCAACTCCACAAAATTATCCTCTGACCTCCATACATATGCCAAGGCACACATACCCCACACATATACCATACACAAATTATTTCCAAATAAATACTTAGAAAAAGAATCTTTTGTGAGTTAAATCGAACTTTGTATAAATAATACATTTCAATTAAAGCTAACTTAACATACTCAAGAGTTGTAATAAGATTCTGTGTAGAAGCATTTTACCTGAATGTATGTATGTGCACCGTGTGCATACCAGCTGCCCCGCCCCAAAGACCATAAAGAGGCTGTTGGGACTCCTAGAACTAAAGTCACAGATGGTTGTGAGCTGCCATGTGGATATAGGAAGCTGTACCTGGGTCCTCTGAAAGTGCCGCTGATGCTTTCAATCACTAAGCCATCTCTCCAGTAATTATGTTGTCTGCTTAACTGAATTTTTTCTCTTGCCTGGGAAAGTGATGCATGTGCTATAGAGACATTCATGAGTGATTGTACTGAATTGAATCAATCCCCTGCTTCTTCCACCTGGGCGACATAGCTAAAAGCACACCCTGATATCAGAATTATAGGAATTAAAATGGAATGAAGTCAAGTTAGTGGGATGTTTGTGCTCCCTCCATGTTAATTTGTTTTGATTCCTTCTTACTACCTGCATAGCCATCTGGTTTAACACCTGGAGTCAACAGAGGCTTAAGAATTTCCTCAGTATTCCCTGATCTCTGTCTGATTTCCCTTGTGGAAAGTGAAAATGCTACTGGACCAGAATTTCAATCATAACAAATCCTATGCTCATGATGAAGAGGCTGCTACCCCAGATATTTACCTATGTACTGTGTCAGCACCCTGTTATATACATACATATACATATATATATACATGTATATATGTATGTACACACACACACACACACACACATATATATATATATATATATATATATATATATCAGGAATGCTAAATATGTGAAATAGTTCAATTCATGGAGCACAATACATAGCTAATACCTATAGATAGTTTATTATGAGAAACAAGGTGAAAATAAATGCATTCTAAGGGAAAGTGAGTTATAACTGTCATATTTTTTAATTATTGATATTTTGTCAGTGTTCTCCTTAGCTAGGTCTTTATTATCCTTAATAGATATCTTATGATCAGAGTTTGACTTTTGAGCTATTTTGGACTTGCTATTTTCAATGTTATTTTAAAATGAATAATGATTCAATAAAACTTGACAAATTCAACAACTTAGGAAAATGCTTAGAAAGCTCCCACATGACTGTTCCTAACTCTATGGCTATCATTGATAAAAGCAATTGCTCTCATAAATTGAACAATAAATGCACACCAGACAATGCTTAGTGCCTGTGAGCAATCTCACCATACTAATCACTTGTAAGATGTGATATGATTCAATACAAGCCTATCTCTTGGGGGAAAATATGAGTTAGAATCTTCTAGAACTAAAATTAAGAGTTTCCATGGGTCATCATGGTAGGATTGGACTTGTTGGAGACGAGAGGCCTTTCTCTTCTCACCCTTTAGCCTACAGCGATTCTAGAACATGAAAATGAAGCCCCGGGGTAGATGCCTGTCTGCATCCTGGCAGCACCAATTCAGTTGAGTGCCAGGTTGGGGTGCCTGCCAAAGATCTAGGGGCTTTCACCACAAGAAGTTGGGAAACAGCTTCCACTTTATGAATGGGTATCTCTTGGCTGTGAGCTGAGTCACTAAAGCCAAGCTGCATAGCCTCTGTGACTCTCACATGCTGTGAAACCTCAACAGATTTACCCCTTTATCTCTTGTTCAAATCAATATTCACCCAAAGCCAGCGATCCGGCCATGCTATAGATGTAGATGCTAAACCAATGTCCATTTGGCAAGCATGTGGCCAGAGTATGGCTGTAGATGAGTGTGAGTATATCCTGATCTCTAGATACAGCCCTCCTTTGTGCAATTGCCTCTTGATCCTTGATAAAGTGAAGTCAATGCAATTCTTTTTACATCACTAGAATATTAAACACATATGCTGACATTGGTAAAACAGAAAGTTTTTATCCCATTCTTCAAATTGAACTTTTTAATAATTGCACAGGAAAGTAATTTAGAGTTAGTTGAGAATTAGGAAGGAATAGATTCATGTCCAGGGTTTGCCATCTCATTGTGTATGTTTTGGAAAGTGATTGAAGCGCCCTAGCCTCTCTTCTGTTTGTAATTTTTTTAAACAGGGCTCTCAACAGGGGAATGTTATCTGTTTAAAGTGCTGAACCCAAAGCCTGCTCCTCAGAATATATGGACTAAATCCTAATGTTAAAAGCAGTCAGGATCATGTCTCCACCATCTGGCATTTTCGCTGTGTCGAAGCCTCAAGCATACCCTGAGAGCTCTTTAATCTTTCCTCCCCTGACCCATTGTTATTATGTGTTATTATTCCACAAGCTCAATCAAAGCTAGAAATCCCAGGCACTTATTCTTTTTTTTCCAATCCCTGGACCTAATCGGATACCAGGGTCTAAGTTTTGTTATTGTTGTTGTTTTGTTTATTTTCTTAACTATACCCTCTTTTCTACATCCTTATTTGGTGTCGTCATTCTCACTGGACCAGATTATGGCGGCAATCAAATACTTATTAATTTTAATGTTTTCTTTGTGTGTTTGGTTGGGGGTGGTGCATGCAAGTATGTGTGCATTCATGTGTGTTTGCACCTGTGCTTGTGTAGAAGTCCGAAGTCAATGAGTGTGTATTCCTCTATTGCTCTCTACCATATTTTAGAGGCCATGTCTGTTACTGAAACTGAAGCTCGTATTCTGCTAGACTAGCTGGATAGTGAGCCCCTAGAACCTATGGCCTCTATCCACTTTCCCAGTTCTGGGATTACAGACCCATACAACCACACTTAGGTCTTCGTTTTTGCACAACAGGCAACTTACCAGCTGAGCCATCTCCCCAGCCTCTCAAATACTAATTCTTGTATTTAATCTCTCCCAACATTTCCCAGCAGCAATAATATCCTCTAGCACACTGTGCTTGCTCCAGTCCATTTCCTGTCACATGGATATTTGTGGCTGAGCATCTCCAGCCAGTATCCCTTTTTATCTCCAACTTCCTTCTCCATTCTAAGTTCCTCCAGCTACCTGCTTTGCACTTTAAAAGATACTTGGAGGATGATTATTTTTAATCAAAATGCATTAAATTGAATATTGAAGTATCATCATTGTCTGGGGAGTCATGGCTGAATATCTGCTATACTGGAAATGCAATATAGCAAAGTGATAGAGTCTTCTTTGCATGTGTAAGGCCTGGTGTGGCCTTATACACTCCAAAAACGACCCTTTGCTGTGATGTTTTGAAGGTAGTACACTTTACCAAATACTTTTTGTTGTTATTAACATAGGTATTAAATAGGCAGTTTGGAAAATTAGTAAGAGCCTAAAATTGGTCACTTATTAACCATTGTTATATGAACAATAAGTAAACAAATCAAATGGATATAAATACATACAAACTAAAACTGAACATGCTGCTGAAATGGACATCATGCCTGGCTATTTGTTCTTTGGCGTGATCCCTACCACTGCAATATGCCATGGTTTCACACTAAATATTTTTATGAACAAAGATAAGATTCCCTCATCTATTAGGCTTTAAACTTCTTGGGAGAAGAGAGACCACCTTACAAGTAGGCATACAACAGAGAACAGTGCTCAGTCACCCATCTATAAATGCTTGTTCATCGACTGAGGGTGCTTCAACTGTTTGGGCAATGGTAATGAGAGTTTTATCATCTAGATAAATATTTTATATCAATTCTTTGCCCTGAAGTCAGGCCCTGAATTTGCAACCTGTTTAAAGGGAGTAAAGGTGGAATAGAATGTACTGAAAAAGTGCCCACTGGATAGAAGTGCTTTTTATACACTCGTTAATAATGATATGATAGAGAATCATGGTTGTTCCAGAAAGCTACCGAAGCTATAGTTAGGAAAGGGAAACTGCAGAGTTAGCAACCCTGAGTTTTGACTCTAGCCCAAAACTCACTGCCTCAATAATTTTATACAAATGATTTGAATTCTGAACAATGGTCATTGTCATTATGAAAGTAGTAGTAGCAAGTAACAGTGCTCATAAAGTTATTGTGAGGATTGAGTGGGTAAATCCTAATAAAATACTAGTAACGTGTTCGGCACTAGAAAATACAATTTATGATCATATACTAATGTAAATCTCAAGGATAGAACCATGGTTTGTTTTGAAAGTCTTCATTGTCTCTTTGAATATAATGGTTAATCAAAGTCTGCCCTAGCCCCTAAAGAATGAATATTAAAATGTTCTCTCATTACAAAAATGTCAGTTTTATAATGTCTCTGCCCATTGAACCCTCCATGGTGAGGCATTCTCTCTGACCTTTTTAGGTATCACCAATTATTTAAAAGTCTCTGTATAATTCTAAAAGAGCTTTTATGCTATTTTTCCTAAATGCTTATTATAGGTTCAAAGTCATGTGCTATAAAAAAAAAAAAAAAAAGTATTTGCCTGTGTGCTTTCATAATGAAGGTAATTTAATTGGGCACTCTGCCTCCACAGATCAGCTAGCTAGGGTCAAGATGACTTTTATTTTAAGAGTACATGGGAGAAATGTTACAGAAGGGACCTCCCTTTTGCTTTCTGGATTGAATTATGCATATTTTAATAAGGCCAATGGTGATTCTGTGTTGTATTTCCAAGGCAGCTTGGCTAAAAGACAGATTCGCTATGTGTTCTCCTGGAGTGGATGTCTTATCACCCTGCAACTTTCTACTCTGCACCTGCAGTTTGACAATCTGGGGGCAAGGGCACTTCAGAAACATGACTTTACTATTTTTCTGGAATTCCTGGTGCCTTTGAAGGTCCTTAGCTGAACGTCTCCAAGACAGTACTTGTCACCTTATAGGAACAGAATAAAACAAATACCTCTTAAAAACAGGGACTGCTCTAACCACATTAATGCATATGGAACATTCACTTTGTACACAGTGGCAGTAGGACTATAGTGTGAGCTCATTCTCTGCCTCTTTCTGATAAGGCTGTCCCATGAGGGGACCAAGAACCATGCTTCCATCTGAGCATGCATACCCTCCACACCACAGTGAGAGGTTGAATATTGAGTTTAACATTATTGTAGGTGATGTCAATTTCAAATGGGATCTGGATGTGAGACAGTAGGCATTCTGGCAAACACTCTGCTATAATTAGCAATGAAGATGTACCCTACTGTGACCTTTTTTCTGATAAAGGAGGTCCTGTCAATCTAAGGATGAGACAGGGATACCACCATCCCTGAAGACACTGTGTACTTCCTGAATGTGCTGCTTTGTGTGGTTGAGTGAGCCTTAGAGATTTAAATCTTTGTTCATCTTATATTTTATGAGTTCACAATGGTACTTAAGAACTATATAAATAAACTGTTCTTCAAAATCCTCAAAGTAGCAAGAATTAATAAACCTTCACAAAAATAATTAAAAACATTAGGGGGTCCTCTTGAATCTGAAGGTTGGGAAGATCATGAAACAACTTCAAGATATCCCAGCTCAGAATGGAGCCTTTGTTATAAAGTCTCTGATTATAATTCTAACTCAAGCTGCAAACTTTTTCACCAATCAGGTAGCATCCCTACTGTGTGTGTTCACATACACTACACAGACACACATGCACACAGAGAAACACAGACAAACAAAATAGATACATGTAACAAAATGTGTTTGGGGTCTATTGTAGTTTGGTATTGGATTAGCAGTTTCTAAAGAGCAGCACGTTGAACCTAGGTGTCTTTGAACCTTTCAAGGAAGATGTGAGCTCAAAATGCTTTTCACCATAGTCGTGATAATAACACATACCCAGCAACTTTGCACTGGTGGTGTAAAAGCTCTGTATCATAAATCACAGTGGGTACAAAACAAACTAGCTACTGTATTCTTCATTCCACATGCTTTCTACATGCCTCAATTTATGACATTCACTATGAAAGCATGAAGAAATGATGGCATGAAATAAGGACTTCCCTTTCTGTCTGTGTTCTGTGTCTCTCCCTCCTCCCCACCACGCCTTCCCTCTCTTCCTCTACTTTTTCTCCCGTTCCTTTCTCCCTACTCCCTCTCTCCTCTCATCCTCTCCCCTCCTTTTTCCCTCTTTCTCTCCCTTCCTCTTTCCCTCCCTCCTCTTTCCTCCCAACCGTGTGTGTGTGTGTGTGTGTGTGTGTGTGTGTGTGTGTGTGTGTGTGTGTGTAAGAGAGAGAGAGAGAGAGAGAGAGAGAGAGAGAGAGAGAGTTAGGGTTGCACCTAAGAGCTTATCGTCTCTCCACATGTGTTGTACAGCTGAGCCACATCCAAGCCCTTAAATCTTACATCTTGGAGCATGTCTCTTGAATATTCTCTGTGTACAACACAGAGTGTGTGGTAGAGTTTTGTTTTGTGTTGAAACAGTGATTTTCTTGAGGAGGAGGAGAATGATAAGCCCCTTGTGGAGATGAAAGCAGAACTAAGTACCCTTTTCACCAGGCACCCTCTGAAGGAAGCTCTAGTGTTTCCAGTCTTGGATGCTTTGCAGAGATTTTCTGCAAAATGAATGAGGTGAGCTGTCGCCACAAGGCAAACAGGAACGGTCCTTGTTGCCAACAATACATAATTTGAGCTTTCCAACCAAAATTTAAATTTTGGAAAAGTGATTTCCATTCCTGACAGCTTCATAATAGTCAAGGACTGCTCTGATGAGACTGGCAGTGATATTAATTAATGTGGCTTTTTTTGTATTATGCAGTGAAATGTGTCAAAATTGTGAAGGTCTGCATAACTTATGAGAGATCAATGTTTAGAGCAAAATAAATTCATCACACTCGGCACCGTGCCTGGGTAAAAAATCCACTAAAATACGACAGACTTTTCTATAATATAGAATGTAGCTTTGTGAATGTGGCTTTAGATTCCACATTGAGTCTCCTATTTGACAAAGTGTGTCTATCAACTTCGGGTATATTTTCAAAATAAAATATCCACAGTTATCTGAAATGGCTGTGGCATACTGCTGTCCTTCCAACTATAATATATATATATACACAACCCAATGATGAACTACATGTATAGCCTATGTGAAGTCCAATGTTTTTCACAGATCTCATACCAAAATACATCATATAACAGATTCAGGTCAGCAGCAGACATAAGATGACGGTCAGTGTCTTCTATTAAACCAGATAGTAATGCAATTTGCAAAAATGTAAAATTTTACATTTTTACAACAATATTTATTTTTATAATTTTACATTTCACAACAAGATTTAAGATAAACCAACTACAGGATACCTCTTTCACAGAATACCACTTGTTGTCAACAGTCACTTTCCAACCAAAATGCTTTATTTATTTATTTTTTTGCTAGCATGTAGTTGACTTCTACATTCAAAACTAAGTTTTAAATTCTCAGTCTTAATAGGATAGATATTTACATATGGTCAGATGATCATATTACCATAGTGACATATAGTAAAAAAAAAAAAAACAATAAATAATTGACATAAAAAAAGTTCTTTTCCTATCATATAATTATAAATGTATCAAAAAGATTCCGGGCCAAAAATTTGGAGAATTGGTGTTTGGGCTGAAGACTGCAGCCCCAAAGAAGATAGAAAGAGCAAGGTAGCCACCACATTCATGTGATACTATCATGAAGTCTTGAAAAAAATGCCATGAGAAGATAGAAGCAAGGAGCTGGACCTACCCTTCCATACATAGAGTGCTTGACTAGCATACACAAAGCCCTGGATTCAATCCCTAGCACCACATAAACCAGGTGAGGTAGTGCATGCCTTTGATCCCAGAACTCAGGAGATGGAATCAAGAGGATCAGAAGTTCAAGGTCATTCTTGGCTACATAATAAGTTCTAAGCCACCCTGAGCTACATGAGACCCTGTCTCAAAAAAAAAAAAAGAAAGAAAGAAAGAAAGAAAGAAAGAAAAAAAAAAGAAAGAAAGAAAGAAAGAAAGAAAGAAAGAAAGAAAGAAAGAAAGAAAGAAAGAAAGAAATTATGTCACTAGATCAGAGGCTGAAGTTATACCTTAATCTCTATTTTCAAGTATGTATCAGCTCATAAGGAAAGAGTAGACAGTCTTGTAGAGGGGGCAATCTATTCAGAGAAACTAATAACAAAATCCCATGCTATGCTCTGGGATCTACAAGATCAGTTTGCACAGAGCAGCCATGCATGCTTGAACTGGAAGGAGAGACTGAGAACAGGATAACATGCCCACAGCCCTGATTGGGAGATGGGGTGCAGTCAATTCTCATTCTAGAGAATTCTAGCTAGCAGTAGCACAGAGACCCATGTGGTCATGGAAAGCTGATGGCAGAGCATTTTCTTTACCATTTTCAAATGTTTTTATTTTTTGATATTTTCGTACAATGTATATTGATCATATTTTCCCTCTCATAAGCCTTCCCAGATCCTCTCCATCTCCCCACTCATCTAATTTCATGTTCTTTCCCTCTTTAAAAACAAAATCATAAGCCGGGCGGTGGTGGCGCACGCCTTTAATCCCAGCACTCGGGAGGCAGAGGCAGGCTGATCTCTGTGAGTTCGAGGCCAGCCTGGGCTACCGAGTGAGTTCCAGGAAAGGCACAAAGCTACACAGAGAAACCCTGTTTCGAAAAACCAAAAAAAAAAACATAGAATCCAATTTGTGTTGATCAAAGCTGCAAAGGAAGATTGCTCCATAACCATGCCATCTAAGCCCTAGCCAGCTGGAAATACCAAACATTCTAGAACAATGTATGAGGTAACCATTGTTTAAAATGTGGCCAGGGAAATATAGTAAATAGATAAGATCATGACTAAAAGAGAAAAATGCTCAAACTCAGGTGAAAACTATGAAGTGAGCCAATTGGGTTTCAGTGTATGAGAATCCATCTTCATTAGCTGAATGACAGTTCAGTGCTTGAATGAAGAAATACTGAAAGAACACAGCAGCCCCTCTAAGGGTTTAGTCAGGTTTAACACAGAAGATGTGGAGAAGGCGTGCATCAGTGCTTTCAAAATCAAACTGGAGCTCAAGCAAATTACTTAAAAAATCAAATAGATAGAGCTAGACAGACAACTCCATTACAGGCACTGGCTGTTCTTCCATCGGACCTAGGGTTGGTTCCCAGCAATCACCTGTAACTCCATTTCCAGGGATTCCAGTGCCCTCTTCTGGCTTCCATTGGCACTGCATGTACATGGTGCACATTCATACATGCAGGTATTCAACACATAACATAAATACTATAGGTCTTCATTTTTTAAGTACATGTCAACTGATGAAGAAAAGGTATGTGTTCTTGTAGATAGAAAATCCATTCAGATAAACTAATGACACAATATCATGCTAATGAATCAGAGGTGGGGTTATTACATTAGATAAGCAAGGAGACAGAGTTTATAGTCTACAGCTGGACTAAAGAGGAAGATTTAGCTAATCTCTGTAGGAGCAGTCTCTATAGGGGAGCATCTTCATACCACAAATATCTAGGGGAAAAACGCTATGGTGGGCATTTTTCTGGACACACCATCAACACTTGTACTTGGTTCTCTAAGAAAGGCTTTCTTTGCCAGCCCTCTGAGGCTGAGGCTATGGAGTGTTTGACAAGGCCATGCCTTTGTCAACAATTTACATTCACTCAGGACTTTACTCATTCAGGATTCCTCCTCCCTACAATGTGGCATGAGTCCTCACATGCACAAAGAATGAACATCTATTAAGAAAAGTGTAGAAGATTAGGCAGAGATTTAGACATCAGTAGTGTATGATGTCAGCTAAGAGAAATCTAACAAGTGGTATCCTAAGAAAGCAAGGCAGAGGACAATGACATCAGAGAAATGAATGAGAGGAGGAGACTTCCATTGCAAGTCATCCTGGGCGTTATGATACAGTCTTCTTCAATTTCAGTGGGCTTGTCTGTTCAGATGCAGTGACTGTTTCTATTGGAGTTTTCACAGCCTTCTGAGGACAGTAGTAATCTGTATGCATGTTGCTACAAGTGAGGGGAAGCAAGGAGCTGGGAGAATGGGAGGGGGGTGTGAATGTCTCCTCAAACTGTGAACATTTTCTAGTACAAATCTTCCCTTTTTAAATATCTGGCAGCATTTAGATAATTTAAAACATTTTAATTTTGGTTTAGATTCAAATGTGTCTTTTGCCAACCATTTATGGCCTATAAATAGCCATTAAGATTGTTGCAACAGAAGCACTTAGAAATCCTTACTGCTGGCCTTGATAGTTTGGCAGAGAAATAGTGATCCCAAACTGGAAAATTAGCCAGCAATTAGACATATGTACTTGTGATATTTTTTTTTTCAGACAGGGTTCCCCTAAGTAGCCCAGGCTGCCCCCAAACTATAAATCTCCTGTTTGGCCACCTTCTGAATGTTAACGTTAAGGATATGTTATATTTTAAAATATATATCAAACTGCTTAATGAGTTCTAAATAATAAGCGTAAATGTAAATAATTTGACTCAAACACAGTTCTTTAGTAACCTTTAGGTGTTAGCTGCAATTCAGAGGAAGCTCTGAATCTAGAGAACCCTCTCTCATGACAGGTACAAGGTGTGGAGCACTAAGGCTCGGCTCCATAGGTTAGCACCTGGAATGCCTCTCACCTACTTGCTAATGAAGCTCGAAGCCGCACAGGAGCTTTTTAAAGCTTACGGCATGTGTGGGCGATAGCACAGTCGGCAAAACACCTGCCTCAAAAAGCGTGAGAACCTGAGTTCCATCCCTAGGACCCATATCAAAACCAGGCATGGTGGCATAAACTTCTAACCCCAGTGCTGGGGAAGGTGACATATGCAGATCCCTAGGACTCACTGGTGGACTAGCCTAGCGTACTTGCTGAACTTTAGGCCCATTGAAGACTTCATATCAAAAACCAAGGTGGACAAGGGCTGAGGACTGACATGTGACCTTATCGTCAGACCTCCATACACATGTACACTGTACGCACATGAGCACACACAGGCTCCTGCTCACACACAGGGGGGCTGGGTGGGGAGATAACATGAAAGTAATCACATATAATATCTGATTTGTATTTGTTCAATTAGGCCAACTTTATCTTAGTAGAGGATCGGATGTCACTTCAGCATTGTCAGAATTCTCAAACTTGATATTTTCCAGCAGATATCACATTACCTAAATGTCATTTCATTCCACAGAGATATTACAGCATCTTATCCTTGTTCTCCTGTTCTTGGACATTTAATCCAAACAGGCACAAGCTATGCCTCAAACAGCCTTGAGCCAAAGTGGAGACACAGTGTGGCCATTGCATAGAGACAGTTCCCAGACTATGCCTGATAGGAAGAGGCTCCTGGGGCAGGAGTGGTGCAGGAGAGATCCAAACAAAGATCCGCAGAGTAAGGAACCAAGGCAAACAGTTGACAGTAACCATGAGCACATGTAGTTTCCTATGACTCCAACTTGAAAATGAGCAATAATGATCGGTCAGGAACCATTACTTTTTGCTTACTGTAAGTCAGACGTGTCTACACTATCCTGGAGTTCACTGAGCAGATAAGTGGACCATCTGGCTAGTAGGCCCCACACGTCATTTGCTGCTGCCACCCACCACCCAGTGTCTGGGATAACAGATATATTCTTCACCCATGGCATTTACAGAGTCCCAGGGATTTAACTCAGGTCCCGAGCTCACAAAACAAACACTTTGCCAACCCAGTCCCAAAACTGTTAATAAAGTTTATTTTGCTACTAGACCCTGTATTTGCATTTTTAAAAAATACTACAATTTTATCACAAAACATTTATATTCATTTTAGAGAAAATGATTTCATAATAAAATTGAAGGAAGAAGATTACATAGAAGAGTGAGTTGAGATAAGCTCAAATATTAGTTTACTATGGCTCCGTTTACAGAGAAAGGAGGTGGAAGAGAGTAGGTAAATATTTATGAAGCATTGATTTTTATAGATCTTTACAAACTATACTTCATTTGACATAAAGCATATCACTCTTCTGCTTTGTAGTATAGTGTGGGAAACTTGATTCTAGCGGTTGTGGATCAAATTGTTTTGTGCTTTTTAATTTTTTTGAGAATGCTACACGAGTACTGTATTAGCATCATTTTCACCCCTCCTGATCACCACTTCAACTCCTCCCATGCGCCCCCACTTACTCTCAAATACACAACCACTTCTTTAATTATTATTCACACAGAGAGAGATAGACAGACACCCGTGCATACACAGGCACACAACCTGATTCTCTTTAGCGTAATAAATGCTCATATTTATGTGTTTAGAGCTAAGCACTTGGACTTGTAAAATCTGTCTGGGACATTTTTCCTGGAGAAGACTAATTCTCCTTTTCTCTGTAGCCATTGATTTCCTGGAACTCTTCATCTAGGGGTGGAGCCTTGTGATATTTGTCCCCTCCATTTAGACGTGTCACTGGTGTCCATCATTGTGGGTCTGTTTAGGAAGTCATGTTGTTGAAATTTTATGGGTGCAACTTTCTGTCACATACAGAAAACACTACCTGACGACATATGTCCTGATCTTCCAGCTCTTACATTCTTTATGCTCCTCTTCTGTGATGTTCCCTGAGCTTTGTGGTGCATGAGTCACATTGTTAAATTTTGGGGTCTGGCACCCATGGTCAGTTCTTAATTCCTATCCTTATGACAACAGACAAATGTAGCTCTTCTTATCAAAGAACTTCTTTTTACAGCAGATGGAGACCATTTACAGAAAGCCACAACTGGACAAATGTTATTTCTATTTCAGCAGTTTTTCAGATGACAGAACTTCTTTTACCCTGCAGACTTTCCACATATTCACACAGTATAGATGGTTCTGGGGAAACATCAGTCATCTTTATCTTCATGTTGCTTATTGCTCCATCTTTGGGTGTGTAAAGCATAAAAGACTACCAATTTAGTAGCAATGAGCACTACCGACATTCAGAGAAAAGGAGATGCCCAAGGTGAGTAGATAGTGTCCCCTTGTCCCAGGTAGCCAAGATAGATGATGGATCAGGTCAAAACAGTGAAATCCATGTGATGGACTTCTGCTAGTACCGTGCAGCAACATGTGTGTGTGAATGTTCAGTTGCACTTATGTGTTTAGGTGCATGTGGAGCCAGAACAAACCTTCCCTGTCATTTGTCAGGCACTTTCCACCTGGGGTTTTGAGACAGGGTCTCTCACTGAACATGGAACTCTTTGCTTAGGTTAGGCTGGCTGAAAAGGGGGCCACAGCACACATGCATCTCTGCTTTCCAGGGCTGCAATCACAACTCCACAGCATCACTCCAGGCAAGTTTTTTCTCATGGGTTCTTGAGAGTTAAAGTCAAATCTTCATGCTGCAAGGCAAGCACTTTACAAACTGAGCTATCACCCCAGGCTCACAACAGACATTCTGGAAATTCAAATGAATAATCACAGCTAATAGGAACACATGAACTATGTTAAAGTATCAATGGGTTTATAATGATAATGCAAGAAAATTAGTAACTTTTACAGAATGCTGGTGGTATAAATCTAAAAACTGGAAAATAGAGAAAGATAATTTCCTTACCAACTACACCCGAGCTGTAAAAGTAACTGATGAAAACTGTAATCATTTAGAAGTTTATTAACTGTCCAAAAATGGTAAACTCAGAATGTCATCTGAGTGTGTGTGTGCGTTTGCGTGTGCATGTGTGTGTTTGTGTGTGTTTTGCATGTGTGTGCGTGCGTGCATGCGTGTGTGTGTGTGTGTGTGTGTGTGTGTGTGTGTGTGTGTGTTGTGTGTGACAAAATAGAGTATCAGATCCTTGGAGCTGGAATTACAGGGTGTTGTAAGTTGCCCAACATGGGTACTTAGAACCAAGCCTAGTTTCTCTGACAGAGCGGCAAGTTCTCTGAACCACTGAGCTATCTTCCAGCTCAGAATATCAACACTTTTTAACCTTAATTGAATTAATGAATCTGACAATTATCATTGATCGTTATCAAAACCATTGGCAGAAATAACAATGAGAAAACTTGTGTGATAAATAAATCAAGATATTTAATGTAAAAAGAAAAAATGAAAAAGAACTTTCAGATTTGAGACCTACTCTGATCCTACTTTGAAAAGAATCATAAAGTTGCATCTATAATATAATCAAAATAATGTTATTAAGTAGCAATAGAGAATTTCTGTGATGTTGGCACAGTGGTTGTACATCTCCTGAAGTGTCTTTCAGTGAAAAATACTGATGGGTCTGCAGACAAAATGATGAGGTATACAGATTGGCTTCAGAACAAACCAAGATGAAGAGAAGTATCCACAAAATAAGCCTGGCATGTCATCATAATTCCTGAAACAGATGATGGAATCATTGTCATAGATTTCCACCTGGGCATATGTCAGAAATTCCTCATTGTCTCATCTTTTTAAACGTTTTCCTAGTCCAGACAATTCACTCATTGGACATTTATATTGCATTTATACTGACAAGGTGGTCTGCTGGAACAGAGGGAGAAAGTGGCCAGGTCTATGCCACGGACAGAACAGAGAACTTTACAGCACGATAACTCAATGTGAGCTTCTCATCCTGGGTCACCATGGTGGAGATTGTTGTAACCACAGTGTGGCTCTGTATCCTGCTTGACTTTTCCTTCAAACAGAAAACCAATGTTTTAGTATACCATGTTCTGTAGCACACTGTTCCCATATGTTTCTGTGTGATGTTCAGAGCTCTTGGCCTGCAAATGTTTCTTACTCAGAGCTCACCCCTGCTACTTGCTGATCCAGCTGCAGGCGTTTGCATAGTTGAAAAGTTACAAACAAGAGACATGTTTTTCCATGCATTTATTATTATTTTAAAACTCAGAAGCAGAGCTGGAGAGATGGTTCAGTGGTTAAGAGTGTAAACTGCCTTGCAGAGGACCCAAAACTGGTTCCCAGCACCAGCAACATTGGGTGGTTCACAACCACTGTAACTCTAGCTCCACACTCTCTGACACCCCCTTATGGCCCACAGGCACTGGATGTATGTGTGACTATACATGTAGCCACACACGTGCATATAAATAAAAATGTTTTGTTAAATCAGAACCAGTATGAAAATCATCAATAATTTCTGATGTTTTTCATCCAAACAGACTGCTGCTAGGGTGGTTGGAGTGAGCTGTCCCACTGTCCAGCACTGGCATGCTTTGTCCCCGCTGGTGGCTGCAGAGAGGTTGAGAAAGTGTGGCTTGCTGGAGGATGTCACTGGGGTGGACTTTGGGTTTCAAAAAAAACTCGTATGATTTCAGATTCACCTCTGTGTTTCTGCTTGCGGTGTGAGATGTGAGGTGTCAGCTGTTCCTGTAGTCTTGCATGCTCCTGTCATACTTCCTGCGTGGTGGGATGGACTCTTATCCTCTGGAGCCATAAGCCTGAAATAAACCCTTCCTTCTAGAACTTGCCTTGGTCACAAATATACACACATACATAAATAATAACAGCTAGTACAGATTATGCTTTCTACTTTATATGTGTTAAGGCCTTTATCTTCACAGGAGGTTGCTAGGCTCCATCACCTTCTCAATTAAGAGTCAAATAACAGTGAAAATCAGAGAGGATTACTCAGTGTGGTCACATTGAGAAAAGGAACACATAAGGGATCAAGTGACCTAAGCCATCTTTGGGTACTGATATGAGGTTTGGTTTATAGAGAGGAAGAATTGGGGCAGGAGCAGGGCAAGAATGTGCACAAGTAAGCGGTCTTGTTCTAAGTGTGGTCTGGTTTGACCATTGTCTCTGTTAGGTTTCTGCAAGTTGGTCCAGGATGCTAATCCTTGTCATCTTTTGAGAGAATCTATCTGCTCCAACCTAGGGCCATTTCTGCTCTAGCGTGCAGCTTCTATGTCATGGACAGTTGCCTTCATCTGAGGGTGGAATGTTCTGTCCTGGGAGGTTTTGCCATTCTGGAATTCAGAGTGACTCAGAAGAAAAGGTAAAGGATAATAGTTTAACTTTGTACTTTAGCAAAGTAAAGAAGACAGACAGACAGACACAGAATTGAAATGCAGATGACAGATTTTCACCTGATTCTGTGACCTGTGAGCACAAGTGAGGAGTGAATGCTTTTCAGCAAAAGCAGCTTCACGTGCCTGCTTCAGCGAGAAGTTAGAATCCAGACTTGACCTGCTTTACAGTCAGTACCATCAGCTTAGAAATGTTCTGGTTAAAAAGACAGGTTCTAGGTGTGGCTCAATGGTAAATGCTACCGGCATGGCAGAAGGCCTGGCTTTCATCCCAGCTCTACACAAAGTAAGCAACCATATCATAGAGTATATGGATATATATATGAATATGACCACATAAATATAAATATAGCCATATATAATTAAATAACAATAATTAAAATTTGAGGTGTCATTTTCTAAGTCATCTCCACTGTAACACTTCCCCTAAGGAAATAACATCAGAATTGTTGCTGCACAGAGACAAGAGTGTGTGGTAGTTTTTCTCTGCGGGAACTACCAGATTATCTTGAGATCTTTCATCAGATGCTGAAACTAGTGGCTTGAGGATAAATACAGAAAACTATTGATTTTTGCTTCCTATCTTTATTGAAGATCCTTCTATGAGTCCTTTTGAAGTGGAAAGGGAGGTCTTTGTTGAATTTTCTCAAACCAACAGTTGATCTTGATAATGTATGGGAAACCTAAGAAATGGTGCATACTGAATTCACATTTCAAACTTTGCACTAGCACCCTGGGGTGTTAATGTTCTGAGTTCTTTAAGGTGGAATTAAGTAACTTATTACCAAAAAAAATGCCTGTAAGAGTGGCTTCAGCTTGGAATTCACCTCAAATCTGCCACTGGGGAGTCGTGGGATTCAATTTTCTGCTCTTAATTTAGTTTTTGCCTGAAAGTTCAGTCTTGCTGAAAATGTGTGAATGCACTCAAATAGCACATTTATATTTGTATAGAATTACTGCTATGGCAGAAGAATTTTTAAATAGTTTATTGTTATGACTTCATAGCCAATATTTTTCTCCTAAACAATAACACAGGACAAGGAAGCATATATGTGACTTACTGTCTATATTTTCTCACACTGTTACTTACTTATATAACAATAAGTTTATATAAATTAGGATGAAGCACATGAATCCAACATAAAAATTTTTAGACACCAAGGACATCATAATAACTAGAATTACCATGATTTCAGTCATAGCATTTTCTCTCTTTTTAAGACTTATTTTTATTTATGAATATGCGTGTGCATCTGTGTGTAGATGCACATGAGTGCAGTGTCTGTGGAGGCCAGACATTGGAAGAGGGCACTAGATCCCATGGAGCTGGAGTTACAGGCATCTATGAGCCTCTAGACATGAGTGCTGTGAACCAAACTTAGGTCTTTCTCTAGAGTAGCGTGTCTTAGTCTCTTAGTCTATAACTAAAGCAAATGACACAATTACATCAAATGAGGACGCTTCCAACCTCTGTCCAATGAGGAATGACTATAGCTACTTTGCAACAATCTGTTTCAACAAAATGAACTATATACAAAGAATCTGAGTGTATAATGGACATTAAATCTTAGATCAGTTAGGGAAATTATCCTGTTAGGATGATTGCTATAAATGACTTAAAGGAGAAAGTACACACCTGCAATTAACTATGATTCCAGTGTTGGCATAAAAAATTATTTCTGGACATTTTTTATTATCAATTCTTGGAGAATCTCATAATGTATTTTGATCATCTTATCCCCCAATATCTCCCAAATCTACTTCCTTTGACAACTTACCTAACTTAGTTTCTGTTTTTTAAATCCAGTTCAATTTATGCTGCCCAGATCAGCGACTGGCCTGCAGTTGAAGCTCTAGGGTTTGTGGGTCTGGGATGGTGTGTAAACGGGAATTTGGAGATGCACTAACTGGTACCAAACTGGTGTTCTTAAAAACCTGCTAAATAGATGTTGTTTAAGAGGAATACAATGAGAAAGGAACGAAGCCTGGCCAGGGCAGATCCTACTTTCTTTTTCCACTTTTTGGGTTCTGGGACCAGGGACTATAATTAGTGGTTCTGGCTTTTTCTGCTGCCTTGAGGCTTTATGGTGTATGCTCTGACCACTTAGAAAAGCTTGCTTAGGGACTGGGGAGATGGTTCAGGAGGGGAAGTGCTTGACTTCTAAGCTCTGGGACCTAAGTTTGGATTCCTAGCACTTACATAAAAAAGCCAGGAATTGCATGCATGCCTGTGATCCCTGCACTTAGGAGGTATCCACAGGAGGGTCCCTGTGATCTGCTGGCCAGCTAAGCAGGCCAAATTAAGGAACTCCAGGTTGAGTGAGAAAAGCCATCTCAAAGTATAAAGTGGAGAAGAATAGAGGAAGGAACCCCAAATCAGCTTCTGGCCTCCATACAGGCATGCAAGCAAGCATAGACCACATATATATACATGCATGAATATACACATACATGCACAGAAGAGAGAGAGAGAAAATCAGTGTGTAAATTGCAAGCATCAGTCAGGAAGTTGAGTGGATCTTAAAGGGTTGTGAAACATCCATTCGTGCCTGGTCCTGGAAATGACAGCTCCCATGGAAAGCTTGTTTCTGTGGTAGCAGCCTTGGTCACTTTTAAAGCACGGTGTGGGTAATAGCTTTTTTGAAGTTTTCTAAGGAATTTACACACTAGTCCTTACCTGTTTCCAGAGATTTCAATCTTTTGGTTAATGTTCACCGCAGGAAGCACCTAAGAATAGTCCTGCTTCTCTGAGCAAATTCTATCTTGGGACATGATGAGTGGAGAATGGCCAAGAACATTCTAGCAAATAGGTGCCCAGTTGGGCTTTTCAATATTATGCATTGACAGGGCAGACAGCGCGCCAGCAAGGTTGGCATTGGAAAAATGCACAGCCCAGTTCTGTTTGAAAGCTCCCTGTCATTTCAGAAGCACTTGAACACAGGCACACACAGGCTACTGCTGTGCTTGCAGGGGCTATTAATAGTTCAAGTACTTGTAGTGCCCTTTTGATCCAAGGGCAGAGGGGGGAGCAAAATGCTTTTCTGTTCCTAAACAGAAGCAATCCATGCCAACAGGAGCAATCCTCAGCCATAGCAGGGCATAGCTGTTAAAGCTTCTGTGAGACACACTACAGCCCCATTGATTTTCATGCAACACACATTCTATGTGCACAGATATCATAATGATATTGATAGTGGTGAACACTGGGTTCCCCACCCACTCTAGGAAACATCCAACTCAACTCTAAGACCAAGTTTGTATTATTTTTGAAGACCTCGGTGTCATATGTGTCCAAATCACTGAAAATCACTCAGTGGGGACTTTCGTTTTCTTTCTGCTAGCTTTGGAAATTCTGCTGGAGAACTAGGGCACAGCCCCGTCACCTGAGGGGAAGAGTGAAAAGGATGTCAAAGGACACTGCTTTAAACAGGGCTGAGAGAAGGCTCGGTGGGCAAACATGAGGACCGTTAAGATTCCCAGCACACACATAAATGCCAGACATGGTGGACTGTAACCATAACCCAGCAGGGCAGAAGCAGTAACAGATGGTCCCCAGGGCTCCGTAGCCTTCTACTTCCTCTCTGGGTATTAATAGAATACATATGCTGGTGTTGAAGCCCAAGGACAAAGGAGATGAGGCAAACCCAAGGGAGGAACTACTATGGAGAAGTCAGACACCCACACACACAGAGAGAGAAGACTTCCGGGATCTCCTAAGCTACTTTCAGTCATGCCACCTTCTACTTCCTGTCAGAGCTGGAATAATACAGCACAGTACGATGCTCTCCAGTCCAAGAATTTTTAGAGGTTAAAACTAAAGTTAAGAAAACTATTGTCTTTCAGCACAACTGGGAAATCACCTCAAAAATAAAATCATCCAATGCTTCGCCTACTATTTGAGGGAAAAAATGTTTCTTTTTTTCTTTTCCTTCCTCTTGTTTACCAATTTCCAGAGCCAGGAGCTGGGCCTTTGGCAGGATGTTCTAGCTTTCTCTGCAGCACCACGACCACTGAGGACGTTGACATTGAGGACATTTTCATAAATATCTCAGAGGTGAAGGTGAAGGTTAAATTTAGTTCAATAAATTATTATTCTCTTTTTAAAAAATTCCCCTGGCTTAATCTTATCATTCCATAACTTTTTTTATTACCCTGATATGTTTGTATGTTTTTCTTCTCAGCTCTTTGTGTTCTGTGAGGCCCACAAGAGAGAAGAATTATTTTCCTCTGCCAAAGCCAGGTTCATAGCTAAGGTCCCCATAACAAGAGACATTAATAAGAAGAAAGCATATACAACTATTCAGTGTTTTTAATGCATAGTTTTTAACACATTTATTTTTATTTTATTTTTATGATGCTAGAGAGTGAACCCATGATTTTACGCATGCTGGGCAACTGCTTACTGCCCAGCTCTGCACCTAGCTTTTGTGTAAGCGCTAAGTAGCCTAGGAACCTTCATGCTTCCTGGCATGCTCAGGACTGGTGAAGACAGTTAAGAAAAACATGCCTCAATGCCAGGGAGTAGGACCTAATTGTGATGGACTGGGAAGAACACAGCAAGGCTTTTGTTCATTTTCATCTCGGCTCTCTCCAGCTTCAGAGAGAAGGGCATACCTTTCTGCTCCAGCCAGCATGGGCACTTCCCACAGGACAGTCTTATGATCTCCTCAGGAAAATGCCAGAAGGATTTTTCTAGGTTTACTGACTTACTTTTGAGGACAAAAGTGGAAGATCAGGGTAGTCTTCCTTCTTCTGGAATGCCAAGGTCACGTTTGGGAGTAGTGTGTTGGAACCCATCCTATGAACTTTGAGAGTCATGTGACTTTGAACAAATAAAGAAAAGGAAGTTCATCACTGAGACTAGTTGAATGGTGCATGAATTCAGTCAACTAATGCTTTTTTTCTTTTCTGGCAAAAGTGACCACACTCTGTGTACATGCTATTCTCTGTCTTCTCTTCTGCCCTCCCCTGCCCCACCTCTCTCTTTGTTGTTCTTATACAGGCACACCTGTCTTGTATTCATAAGTAGCCATAGTTATAGACTCTATTTAGCTTCACAAGGGCAAAGTTTATGAAATATGTAGTGGGCCAGTTAATACAATAAGAATTTGCTTTAGGAAATGAACCTAATTCCATCTTCTCATCACCCACATGTATGCCCATCACCTAAAACTCTCAGCACCAGCCACAAGCAGTCCCACCCATTCATCATAGCAGTCCTTACATGTGCACACTTCATAATCATTTCTCTTCCTCCATTGCCTTCCTCCAGCCACTTTCAGGGTGATGAAAACTCTCACGATGCTTCAGACTGAATGTTGCTGTTTCTGCCTAACCTCTAGGATCTGCATACATTTATTTTTTCCTTATTCATGAAATTTCAGATAGATTTCATATGAGGGAATATCTTGTATTAAAAATACCATACTGGAATTTATACTTGAAAGTATTTTTTCACTGAATACATAATTAACTGAAGAACCAGTGTTTCAGTTACTTATAACTGTATCACAAGATGTACCAAAATTTAGTGACCTAAAACAATAACCATCCATCGGCTCCCATCTGGGCAGGTCTTCAGTTGGTCATGCTTGTGATCACACGGTGACTATAGTTGTCTGGAGGTTTAACTGAGGCCTGGTGGTTCACCATTGTCTTCTGTGTTTGCAAGAGAGCCAGTGGGTCCCGTTTCAGGTACACACGTTCTCTAAACATAGCAAGATTAGCCAGATAGCTGAGTTTCCTATGAGATTTTCCAATTCGGGATGCAGAGTTCCCCAACAGGACAGATGTTGGGATCTTGATATTCTGTCGGTCAAGTCAAAGCACAAGACCAGCTCCACTCAAGAGGGGAGGTGGGGAGACTCCCTACTTGGGAGGAACAGCTGACACATGGCCATAATGATGGATCTATCACAACCATCCTGACTTTGGCCACATTCATTTAATTAGTAATAGATGTGAAAATGAAAGGAGTAGAATTGTAGGTTAAAAACTAAATATTAGGCTAACAAACCTGGTTCCATTGTTGAAGCTCTATCAGGATATATTCAGAAACAATGGCCTTGAGCTACCTGGAAAATAATAAAAAAAATGTTCTATTTTAATTATACCTACCATCACCTCCCACTACCTAAACTTCATCTGCTGAGTCTTTTAGAAACTTCCAGTGACTGTGATTTATTGGAAAGAAAAAAAACATATAAAGATATAGTCAATACTTCATAATGTTTAATGTAACCATGAAATGGCCTCAGAGTAAAAGCAGTGAGAGTAAAAATATTAAATGGAAACTCTAATAATTATTTGGGTAATGAGGATGTCTTCATTTGCCTGCTTCTTTTAGTTGTAATTTGATCTAAAAGTTTAAATGAACTTTAAATAGAAAGTTTTTTCTATCAGCAATAATGACATTTAGCATTACTCTTCGCTGTGTTTTAGAGAATTCTCAACCAATTTTATTGCAGGCTTCTTTTGTTGTCTGAGATGTGCTCTCTCAAGCCAGAGCTCTCACCTGGATTTTAGTTCTGATTTCTTAACTGGGCCCTCAATTGAGATTCACTATGTGTAGAACATTTGAGAGGATAGTATGTGTGAAAAAGGACTGGCATGAACATGAAGAGACCCCAGTGCTGAGTCTGGTAATGGTCCAACTGACATAGACTGAGCACTTGAGATGAGCCGACCTTCCTGTGTTCGCGTTTATTATGTGACCCTATTCCTGAGAAGCTGTGAACAAATGACTTCTCACCTCACCTAGTGAATCAATGGCACACCAAAGCAAGGGTACCACTGAAGTTCAACTTGATGAACCAATGAGTTCTATTGGGGTGACTCACAGGAACCTGAATGAGGAACAAATGACAAGCATATCACCAAAATATCATCTCAGCATGGGCGACAGCTCAAATGCTGGAAACCTGGAGCACACTGTACAACTCAAAGGCAGCTCAACAGGCTGAAGGAAGCCTCTTCCAGGCAGCTCTTGAGGAGGGTATATTGTAGCAGTCCTTACTGCTTAAATATGCTGGAGGATGGAGAAGCCAAGTGAATCTACTCAGTTTCTGGGACTTCCTGAAGCTTTTGACTTGTTTACTTCCTGATTTTTACAAACTTCTCTGTGGGATGGAATGTTTCATCTCCCTTTAGAACACCTCAAGCATTAAGAAGCTTCTCTCCAGACAGAATATTTTTATCTCAGAGGAAATGACTTCACAACAGCATTAGATATGTGTCATGCACAGCCACTCAAGTGAAGTGCCTGAATCTTCCCATAGCATGTGTGAGCAGTTAAACAACAGCTCCTCACAGGCCTGGTGCCAGAGTCTAACAACTGTGAATTAGAACCCAGATCCAAGCAGAACTTACAAACACCAGACTGTACTCATTTCCGAGGTGGCCATACTAGTTCCTCGATTTCTCCTTTCTTCTGTAGTCTTGATTTTTAAAGGGAAAATTAATACCAACTTCAATATATATTCACAGAGATGTTCCATGAGCCAGGCACTAAGGTCTTTAGGATCTGGGTTTCAGTAGTGAACAGAAGTGTCCTAGTCCCTGTCATAATTGAGCTCATATTCCAGGAAAGGTGCCAGAATAAAGAGCATAACACAAAATATGTAGTGGGTGGTAAATACTGTTGGGAAAATACCCCAAAAGCAAAGATGTGCAGCAGAAAGTGATAGGAGAGGGATGATAGGTTTCAAATTAAGTAAGTCAATGAAAACCTCCAAGAGACGTCAGTTGGGCAGTGACTGGAAGGATCTGGAGACCAGACCAGTGGCTGTAGAAGAAAGGTGTCATATAAGGAATTCCAAGAACAGATGTTCTAGGCCAGAAGAATGGATGGCTTGATTTAAAAAGAGCAAGAAGGATGCTGGAGAGTTGGTTCAATGATTAAGAGCACTGGCAAAGGACCCAGGTTCAACTCTCAGTACCCACATGACAGCTAGCTCACAACTATCTGTAACTCAAGTTCCAGGGGATCCAATGCCTTTTTTGTCCTCCAAAGGCACTGCATGCACATGGTGCACAGACATTCACGGAGGCAGAATACCAATGCACATAAAATAATTAAGTTCTTTGATTTGTTGGTTTGTTGGGTTTTGTGGTTTTGTTTTGTTTTGTTTTTTAAGGAGCAAGGAGCCCACAGGCTAGATGATGACAGGTGGAAGGAGAGAGAGGACAGGGTAAAATAAGAGTGTTTGCTTTGTATGTTTTAATTTTGAGAGATGAGTTAAATAACCATCTATGTCAAGGATGTATACAGGTTGATATAAGAATCAGAAATGGGACTGAAGAAGTAGCTCAGTGACAGAGTACCTGCCTGGTGTGCATGAAGCCCTCAGTTCAACATCCAGTACTGTTGAAAACAGTCAGAAAGGCTGGGAAGGCATCTGGCCTAGTAGACACCTATGAAGATCATTAGTCCATAGACTGCTTTAAACTGGCCTCTTTAGAAGAAAAAGAGAATAAGGCACTTTGGGAGATTTATCAGCGAACAGGCTATTCATTTTGGGCTGAATCCTGAGGAATTTGTAAAGAAGTGGGAATTGGAAAGAGGAAGGAAGGAAGGCTGTGGAAGGGTTTGGTGATAGGGTCAGAGAGGCAGACTGCACATGGTCACTAAAGTCTATTTGACAAAGGAGCTCTGTGTCTGTTCTGCAGCCAAAGGAGAGGCATCGGGAGATTCTGAACAGCATATGATGTAACAAGATAGATCACGAGGAAAGCAACACCACAGGGAAGGTGAAGCTTGACAAGAGAAGGACCTATGTCAAGTACATAGCTGTTGACAGGGTTAGAAATCATAGTCAAGCTGGGCAGTGGTGGTGCACACCTTTAATCCCAGCACTCGGGAGGCAGAGCCAGGTGGATCTCTGTAAGTTTGAGGCCAGCCTGGTCTATAGAGCAAGATCCAGGAAAGGCACCAAAACTACACAGAGAAACCTGTCTCGAAAAAAAAAAAAAAATCATGGTCAAAAAGCACCCAGGCCACCTGCTTTGGAATGGTCCTGTTACCTCTTCTTCAAGGAGGAAAAAAAAAAATGTTCCCAGATAGGTCAACAGAGAGCTGGGTTGAATGCTACTTCTTTGTTTATTCAGATTCCTTTGTATGTGTGTATGTGTGCTGCACACAGGTTCATGGGAATGTAACATGCAACATATTTGTGTGAACCACAACCTGTTCCACATTGTTTTTGTTGTTATTTTTTGTGTTTGTTTTGATACAGAGTCTCTCATTAGCCTACCACTTGCTAAGTAGGTGGGCTAGCTTGCAGGGAGCTCCGAGTACCTTCTATCCCTGTAGTTGCCTACCAATGCTGTTATTACAAAAAATATACCACTATGCTGGCCTTTTTTTTTTTTTAACATAGGTTCTGGGTACTGAACTCAGGTCCTCATGCTTGCTCAGCAGGCACTTTACCAACCGAACTCTCTCCCCAGCTCAGATTTTACGTTTTGTTTTGTTTTGTTTCTAGGTTTTCTTTCAATCACAATTAACTGACTTCCTTATCTGGAAAGCTGTTCATACCTTGACAGTTCTCCCTTTACAGTTATAATCTACATCAAGATGTGAGTATATTCTAAATGTGCATCTTCTGTCCGTGTGGCTGGGCCCTGAGGCGGTCCGGTATGCTTCCTTCATCCAATTTGATGCAATATATGCAAGAAAAACATGGCATCAATTCAGAAGCGTGCTTCTGTTTTCTGTGGCAGAGTAACACTCACTGTGCAATACTGACTTCATTGTGAAGGAGCAGGGGAGCATTCTGCTCAAACATACGCTGTAGGAGCCTCAAGCTATGTGCAATAGTGTTTGCTGAAGGTAAATTCTCAGCATGGAGACATGAGTATATCCTTGGCACTCATATAAACCCAGGGTAAACAAGTATTCCTTGCACATCTGCTCTGCACCAGGCACCTCCATATGGTTTTTAACTTGATTTTTGAAACTGTTGTACTGACTGGGGTGTGTGTAAGCTTGGTACTAGAGCACTCGCCTAGCATGTGCAAGGACCTGGATTCGTTCTCTTGTGCTGGGGTAGAGTGACAGGATGTTGAAGTACAAATACAATGCTGATGAAAATGGAACCACAGAGAAGTAACTGGGTGAAGAACAAACACTTCCCATCTAAAATGATGGTACTTCCATTTCATCCCTATATCATTCTGGGGAAACCTGTTTGGTGTATAAAGCAGGATGCACATAGAAGTTCACTTAGTTTCTTTCCCTTTTGCTGAGATTAAATACGTTGACATAAAGACCTTACAGAAGAAAGGGTTTATTCTGGCTCACAGCTCAAGGATGTAGCAGGGAAGTCAAAGAAGTAGGCATTTGAAGTGACTGGTCATATTTTACCCACAATCAAAAACAGAGAGCAATGGATGCATGGATTCAGCTCACTGTTTACATAGTCCAGGATTTCAGCCAGGGAATGGTGCCCACTCACAGTGGGCCAGTCTTTTGACCTCAATTAGTATAATCAAAATAATTCCCCACAGGCAGGCCCAGAGGCACATCTTCCAAGTGATACTAGTCTGACAATTAATGCTCACCATTATGGAAATCTAAGGAAGCTTTGTGAATGTTTCTTGTTGAAGAAGCTTTAAATAAGTTCATGAACAGTTGTCAGGTTTGCTCGCAAACATCAGTTTTCTGTATAAATGTTTCGTCCCTAGTCGTGATCCAACAATAACTCTGAAAGGTCCAAAAATACATATATACATGCATATATAGATATATAGATATATATGCAAGTGTGTGTTTGCCTTCACAGACTACAGGACTTACTAATGTTGGGGATATAACCCAGCTGGTAATACGCTTTCCCAGCATGCACAAAACTCTAGGTTTAATCCCTAGTAATGCATAAAATCAGATGTGATGTTTATGCCTACAACCCAGCACTTGGTAAATGAAGGCCAGATATCAGAAACTTGAGGTTTTTCTCTTCTGTATGGTAAATTCAAGCCAGCCTGAGTTATAGGAGCCCTGTCTCAATTTTTTTCCTTCATTGTTTTAGCTGTCTCAACTGATAAAAACCAGTTGATAAACTATTGTGTTTTGTGTCTACTTGACACAAGCTAGAGTTATCTGAAAGGAAAGAACCTAAGTTCTATGAACTTAGAACATAAGTTTTAAACTTAAGAACATAAGTTTTATGATGTATTTTTATTCACATTTTATCTAATGAAACTTTAGTATCTGTTGGTTAACACTCCATTTCCAAGAAGATTATATAACCTTATAATGTTTCCATAAGATCCGACTGTATGGCATTTTCTTAATTAGTGATTGATGGAAAGGGCCCAACCCTTTGGGAGTAGTGCCACACCTGGGCTGGTGTCCTGGTTCTATAAGAAAGCAAGGTGAGCAAGCCATGGAGGCGGGGGGGGGGGGGGGGGGGGGGGGGGGGGGGGGGGGGGGGGGGGGGGGGGGGGCCCGGCAGGCAAGACAGTAAGCAGCACCCCTCCATGGCCTCTGCATCAGTTCCTGTTTCCAGGTTCCTGCCCTATTTGAGTTCCTGACTTGACTTTCTTTGATGATAAAAATAATACAGAAGTGTGAGCCAAATAAACCCTTTCCTCCCCAACTTGCTTTTTTGGTCATGGTATTTTCAGCACAGCATTAGAAGTCCAAACTAAGACAACGATGTATTTAGTCCAGACTAACTCTGAAGTCATTAAGTAGTTTGGATAGCCTGAAATTCTAAACTCTTGCCTCATCCCACTGTGTGCTGGAATTATAGAGGTGTACACCCTGTGGGATATTTTTAAATTACCTTTATTTGATGAAGTTTGATAAATCATTTCAAAATTATTAAATGTAAAACTAAATCTTTTTTAAGTTTTATGATGTATTTTTATTCACATTTTATCTAATGAAACTTTAGTATCTGTGGTTGACACTCCATTTCCAAGAAGATTATAAACCTTTAGAACAACTTCTAGGACCAGAGCACAACACTGGTGTGCAGCCAGGCGGTGGTGGCACATGCTTTAATCCCAGCACTCGGGAGGCAGAGGCAGGCGGATCTCTGTGAGTTCAAGTCCAGCCTAGTCTCCAAAGCAAGTTCCAGGAAAGACACAAAGCTACACAGAGAAAGCCTGTCTCGAAAAACAAAAACAAAGCAAAACTATTACCAGGCAGTGGTGTGCACACCTTTAATCCAGCACTGGGGAGGCAGAGCCAGGCAAATCTTTCTTTGTGAGTTCAAGTCCAGCCTGGTCTACAGAGTGAGATCCAGGACAGGCTTCAAAGTTACACAGAGAAACCCTGTCTCGGAAAAAAAAAAAAAAAAAAAAACCAGCATGCTGGTAAAACCAAATCTTAACTCAAGTGGACTGGTTCTGAGTATGACTGCCAAGGAACTGAATAGAAAGCATTCATTGCAGCAACACTGACTGATTTCCGACTGTCAGCCAGGCATTGCTCCGGAACTTGATTCGTGTATAGTAAACAAAACAATGCCTTGGCTTCTTGTGAGCCCACATCAGTTTGTGTTTACAACAGTTTCAATAAAAAGCATGCATCGGGATTACTCAAAGAACAGACTAGAGGCAAAGAATCCTGTCAAGACTTTCTGAGCTCCTGGGTGGGGGTGTAGTTCAGTGGTAGGGTGCTTACCTGGGTGCATGAGGCCCTGGGTTTAACCTCAAGTACTAAAAAGAACCTGAAGAGGAACCTCAGTATGTAGGACCCACTCAAATTACTCTCTATTAAAGCCAGTCTTGGGACTGGAGAGATGGTTCAGCAGTTAAGAGCACTTGCATCTCAATCATGAGACCAGAGCTTGAATCTCAGCACTCACATGATAAGCCAAACACCCCTGAATATGCCTGTAACCCCAGTCTGAGATAATCACTGAGGTTGATGGCTTCCAGCCTACCCCAGTTGCAAGCCTCAGGTTCAGGGAGAGCCTGCCTCAATGGAAGAGGCAGAGAGTGATAGAGAGGATCCCTGACACCACCTACTGGTCTCCAGGCATTTGCACACAGGTGTGCACATGTGCTCACATGGACACATATGCATATACACACTAATCTTTTTCTAAAATTTTACGTTTATCATTTCTAACCAAATCTATACCTGGGCCAAGCCTTAACAGCAATGAGAAAACAGAATTTAAAAATTCTTGATTTGACCAGCTCAAATCCCAACAGGTAAGGTACCACCCTACCTAAAGAGCCTTTGGCAATTGGTACCTGGTGGGGACGGAGCTTCAGGGATACAGCTCCTGGGAGGCTACTCATGCTCCAGGATTATTCCCTACATACATAAAACCAGCACTAAAGTAGACTCAGTGGGTTCAAACCAGTGAGGATACATGAAGCTGGGAAAGTAAAGTGGTATAGGGGATGGAGAGGAACTAGAAAGGAGGGAATGTGGCGTGATTGGATCAAGACACTATGTATACATATATAAAATTCTCGAACAATAAAAAAATTAAAACTTGCGCTGAGAATATATAGCTTCCTCTGAATTTGAAATGGATATTATTAACAGTGTGGTTTCCATTTCATAGGTAAGTTAATTTTTTTAATCTGTGTCTTAGGTTTCTATTGCTGTGAAGAGACACCATGACCACAGCAACTCTTACAAAAACAAACATTTCATTGCACCTAGGAAATGTAATTGTTTTTCATTTTAAACAATTACATTTCCTAGTACATGTAAGTCATTCATAGACAAATAATAAATCCATCATTTCAAAGTCTTTTTTTTAACTTCAGCAAATTGAACTCCAGCATAATTAAAAGAACTTTTAAGATAACTGAAAAAAAAAGAAAACATTTAATTGGGGGGCATACAGTTTCAGTGCATTATCTTCATGGCATGAAGCATGGCAGCATACAGGCAGACATGGTGCTGGAAAAGGAGCTGAGAGTTCTACATCTTGATCCACAGACAGCAGGAGAATGTATGCCACACAGGGCATAGCTTGAGCATATAATCCCACCTCCACAGTGACACACTTCCTCTAACAAGGCCAACACCTCCTAATAATGCCACTTCCTATGGGCCAAGTGTTCAAACACAAGAGTCTATGGGGGCCATTTCTATTCAAACCACCCCAATCTGTTAGAGACTGTGATGCTTGAAGGGACATCACAAAAAGAAGAGTTGGGTAAAGATTTTATTATTTGAAAATGTATGTTCAGATTTCACTGATATACAAAATTTTGTTTTGAAACAGTTTCTCTATATAGCTAGCATAGGCTGGCCTAAAACAAATAGCTCAGGCTAGCATGGACCTTTTGATGCTTTTGCTTCAGCCTCTTGAGTGCTGGAATTACAGGCGTGGGCCTCTGCCTGGATCTGGGGTTATTTTAAACCATCACCAAAAAAAGCAGGTACACACATAGTTACCCATGATCTGAACGAATGGAAAAGATACTTATGCTTTGGACCACTAATTCCCTAAGAGTCACATTCCTAATTTCTTCTTTAATTTCCATTTCTGAAGAATCAGTTCTCTCTTATTTGAAGCCAAAGTTTCATGGAAACTTTTTTGGCTCTCAGCAATCAGTTCCCACTGCCATCCTCCACGAAGGACTTTTGCTCAGCATTGTTTCAGGAGGACAATAGCCATCTGTGTGTGATGCTTTTATATTTCATAGAATTTTTTAAAATGCATAGCATGTTCCTTTTAGCAAAATGTCTGGATAGCTGAATAACAATTTCTATGCAGAAGTCAATTTCTAGGTTAAAAATGAAACCACTAAGTTGATAATGAGAGTCAATTTGCATAGATCTTGCTTTATGTTACCTCCGTGATGTCAGGGAGGGGGAAATGCCTAGGGAATATGTGATTAGTCCAAAAGAGATGGATTCAGTTCGTTTGATAAATATAATTAGCCTTTAAACACCACCTTCATTTAACAAGGAATAATTTGTAGAAGACAAAGGAGGTTTATGCAAATTCTGAGAAGCATTCTGCTTTATAGGTTAGCCCTTCTCTGTACTTATTCAGGACTGAGATAACTTGACCTTCATATTGAGTGAATAGCTTTATTGAGGGAAGATTATTGCTGGGAATATCAACACTGTTCTGGTGGCTCTAGGAAGGATTATACTGTGAAACAGGTGCTGACGTGAGCAACCACACAGAAATAACCAGAAACAAAGGTCCTTCATTCCTCTGCGGCCAGATAGAAATCCTGGGAACCAAGCGGTTAGCCTCCAGCACCAAAAGCTGTCTCCCACTAGTTCTCAAAGGCCGAGTCTGTATTTATTTTTTTTCTTAAATGTCTGCTTCCTCTTTTAGTAAAATTTAGAAGGCACCAGTTGCTGAAGAAAGAGGAATCATTACTGGCCTCAGACTTTACCTTTTGACCCTTGACAATGTTACCTTAAATGTACTTAAAGCTGGATCCTTTGAGGAACTGGGAGATAGTTTAATCAGGAACATGCTTGTCTCAGGAGCATGAGGGGCCTGGTCCAAAACCCAGAGCCCAGGTGAAAATCAGTAATCTTCAGAACCCACCTAAAAAGCCAATGTGAGGGCACATGCCTGTACTCTCCACAGTGGTCAGATGGGAGGTAGACACAATTCTATCCATGAAGCTCATTGGCCAGCTAGCTCTGGCAAAGTTCCAGGCCATTGATAGATCCTATTTCAAAGAAAATGTAGAAGAAAATGGAAGTCCATGGTGTTCCTCTGACCTACAAACACTCACTTGCATCCATACAATACAAGTACCTGTGCATGCACACACACACACACACACACCACACACATGCACCTGTGCACTTGCATCCTTTTTGCCCTTCTGGAGACTGATTTTGGTCATTGTCTTTTGCTATAACACTCCAAGTGAGAGAATGAAAGCATGTTCATTATCATTTCCAACTCTGAAATATTCCAACTCCCAGAAGTTCTGAGGATAGCTTTGGCATATGCTAGAACTCCATTATTCCAAGTCCCATTTGATCAGTAACCAGAACTGCTGTTGTTGGTTAAATAAGAGTTTATAGGGCTGACAGCATAGCTTGGTTGGTAGAGTACTTACCTAACATGCACAAAGGATTGGGATTGATCCACAGCACCACATAAACTGGGCACTCTGGTACATACCTTTAATCTTAGCACTCAGGAGATGAAGGCAGAAGGGTC
>NC_051067.1:50930885-51004885 GCF_004664715.2 Peromyscus leucopus
CATTCCACATGCTTTCTACATGCCTCAATTTATGACATTCACTATGAAAGCATGAAGAAATGATGGCATGAAATAAGGACTTCCCTTTCTGTCTGTGTTCTGTGTCTCTCCCTCCCTCCCCACCACGCCTTCCCTCTCTTCCTCTACTTTTTCTCCCGTTCCTTTCTCCCTACTCCCTCTCTCCTCTCATCCCTCTCCCCCTCCTTTTTCCCCTCTTTCTCTCCCTTCCTCTTTCCCTCCCCTCCTCTTCCCTCCCCAACCGTGTGTGTGTGTGTGTGTGTGTGTGTGTGTGTGTGTGTGTGTGTGTGTGTGTGAGAGAGAGAGAGAGAGAGAGAGAGAGAGAGAGAGAGAGAGTTAGGGTTGCACCTAAGAGCTTATCGTCTCTCCACATGTGTTGTACAGCTGAGCCACATCCAAGCCCTTAAATCTTACATCTTGGAGCATGTCTCTTGAATATTCTCTGTGTACAACACAGAGTGTGTGGTAGAGTTTTGTTTTGTGTTGAAACAGTGATTTTCTTGAGGAGGAGGAGAATGATAAGCCCCTTGTGGAGATGAAAGCAGAACTAAGTACCCTTTTCACCAGGCACCCTCTGAAGGAAGCTCTAGTGTTTCCAGTCTTGGATGCTTTGCAGAGATTTTCTGCAAAATGAATGAGGTGAGCTGTCGCCACAAGGCAAACAGGAACGGTCCTTGTTGCCAACAATACATAATTTGAGCTTTCCAACCAAAATTTAAATTTTGGAAAAGTGATTTCCATTCCTGACAGCTTCATAATAGTCAAGGACTGCTCTGATGAGACTGGCAGTGATATTAATTAATGTGGCTTTTTTTGTATTATGCAGTGAAATGTGTCAAAATTGTGAAGGTCTGCATAACTTATGAGAGATCAATGTTTAGAGCAAAATAAATTCATCACACTCGGCACCGTGCCTGGGTAAAAAATCCACTAAAATACGACAGACTTTTTCTATAATATAGAATGTAGCTTTGTGAATGTGGCTTTAGATTCCACATTGAGTCTCCTATTTGACAAAGTGTGTCTATCAACTTCGGGTATATTTTCAAAATAAAATATCCACAGTTATCTGAAATGGCTGTGGCATACTGCTGTCCTTCCAACTATAATATATATATATACACAACCCAATGATGAACTACATGTATAGCCTATGTGAAGTCCAATGTTTTTCACAGATCTCATACCAAAATACATCATATAACAGATTCAGGTCAGCAGCAGACATAAGATGACGGTCAGTGTCTTCTATTAAACCAGATAGTAATGCAATTTGCAAAAATGTAAAATTTTACATTTTTACAACAATATTATTTTTATAATTTTACATTTCACAACAAGATTTAAGATAAACCAACTACAGGATACCTCTTTCACAGAATACCACTTGTTGTCAACAGTCACTTTTCCAACCAAAATGCTTTATTTATTTATTTTTTTGCTAGCATGTAGTTGACTTCTACATTCAAAACTAAGTTTTAAATTCTCAGTCTTAATAGGATAGATATTTACATATGGTCAGATGATCATATTACCATAGTGACATATAGTAAAAAAAAAAAAAAACAATAAATAATTGACATAAAAAAAGTTCTTTTCCTATCATATAATTATAAATGTATCAAAAAGATTCCGGGCCAAAAATTTGGAGAATTGGTGTTTGGGCTGAAGACTGCAGCCCCAAAGAAGATAGAAAGAGCAAGGTAGCCACCACATTCATGTGATACTATCATGAAGTCTTGAAAAAAATGCCATGAGAAGATAGAAGCAAGGAGCTGGACCTACCCTTCCATACATAGAGTGCTTGACTAGCATACACAAAGCCCTGGATTCAATCCCTAGCACCACATAAACCAGGTGAGGTAGTGCATGCCTTTGATCCCAGAACTCAGGAGATGGAATCAAGAGGATCAGAAGTTCAAGGTCATTCTTGGCTACATAATAAGTTCTAAGCCACCCTGAGCTACATGAGACCCTGTCTCAAAAAAAAAAAAAGAAAGAAAGAAAGAAAGAAAGAAAGAAAAAAAAAAAAAGAAAGAAAGAAAGAAAGAAAGAAAGAAAGAAAGAAAGAAAGAAAAGAAAGAAAGAAAGAAATTATGTCACTAGATCAGAGGCTGAAGTTATACCTTAATCTCTATTTTCAAGTATGTATCAGCTCATAAGGAAAGAGTAGACAGTCTTGTAGAGGGGGCAATCTATTCAGAGAAACTAATAACAAAATCCCATGCTATGCTCTGGGATCTACAAGATCAGTTTGCACAGAGCAGCCATGCATGCTTGAACTGGAAGGAGAGACTGAGAACAGGATAACATGCCCACAGCCCTGATTGGGAGATGGGGTGCAGTCAATTCTCATTCTAGAGAATTCTAGCTAGCAGTAGCACAGAGACCCATGTGGTCATGGAAAGCTGATGGCAGAGCATTTTCTTTACCATTTTCAAATGTTTTTATTTTTTGATATTTTCGTACAATGTATATTGATCATATTTTCCCTCTCATAAGCCTTCCCAGATCCTCTCCATCTCCCCACTCATCTAATTTCATGTTCTTTCCCTCTTTAAAAACAAAATCATAAGCCGGGCGGTGGTGGCGCACGCCTTTAATCCCAGCACTCGGAGGCAGAGGCAGGCTGATCTCTGTGAGTTCGAGGCCAGCCTGGGCTACCGAGTGAGTTCCAGGAAAGGCACAAAGCTACACAGAGAAACCCTGTTTCGAAAAACCAAAAAAAAAAACATAGAATCCAATTTGTGTTGATCAAAGCTGCAAAGGAAGATTGCTCCATAACCATGCCATCTAAGCCCTAGCCAGCTGGAAATACCAAACATTCTAGAACAATGTATGAGGTAACCATTGTTTAAAATGTGGCCAGGGAAATATAGTAAATAGATAAGATCATGACTAAAGAGAAAAATGCTCAAACTCAGGTGAAAACTATGAAGTGAGCCAATTGGGTTTCAGTGTATGAGAATCCATCTTCATTAGCTGAATGACAGTTCAGTGCTTGAATGAAGAAATACTGAAAGAACACAGCAGCCCCTCTAAGGGTTTAGTCAGGTTTAACACAGAAGATGTGGAGAAGGCGTGCATCAGTGCTTTCAAAATCAAACTGGAGCTCAAGCAAATTACTTAAAAAATCAAATAGATAGAGCTAGACAGACAACTCCATTACAGGCACTGGCTGTTCTTCCATCGGACCTAGGGTTGGTTCCCAGCAATCACCTGTAACTCCATTTCCAGGGATTCCAGTGCCCTCTTCTGGCTTCCATTGGCACTGCATGTACATGGTGCACATTCATACATGCAGGTATTCAACACATAACATAAATACTATAGGTCTTCATTTTTAAGTACATGTCAACTGATGAAGAAAAGGTATGTGTTCTTGTAGATAGAAAATCCATTCAGATAAACTAATGACACAATATCATGCTATGAATCAGAGGTGGGGTTATTACATTAGATAAGCAAGGAGACAGAGTTTATAGTCTACAGCTGGACTAAAGAGGAAGATTTAGCTAATCTCTGTAGGAGCAGTCTCTATAGGGGAGCAATCTTCATACCACAAATATCTAGGGGAAAAACGCTATGGTGGGCATTTTCTGGACACACCATCAACACTTGTACTTGGTTCTCTAAGAAAGGCTTTCTTTGCCAGCCCTCTGAGGCTGAGGCTATGGAGTGTTTGACAAGGCCATGCCTTTGTCAACAATTTACATTCACTCAGGACTTTACTCATTCAGGATTTCCTCCCTCCCTACAATGTGGCATGAGTCCTCACATGCACAAAGAATGAACATCTATTAAGAAAAGTGTAGAAGATTAGGCAGAGATTTAGACATCAGTAGTGTATGATGTCAGCTAAGAGAAATCTAACAAGTGGTATCCTAAGAAAGCAAGGCAGAGGACAATGACATCAGAGAAATGAATGAGAGGAGGAGACTTCCATTGCAAGTCATCCTGGGCGTTATGATACAGTCTTCTTCAATTTCCAGTGGGCTTGTCTGTTCAGATGCAGTGACTGTTTCTATTGGAGTTTTCACAGCCTTCTGAGGACAGTAGTAATCTGTATGCATGTTGCTACAAGTGAGGGGAAGCAAGGAGCTGGGAGAATGGGAGGGGGTGTGAATGTCTCCTCAAACTGTGAACATTTTCTAGTACAAATCTTCCCTTTTTAAATATCTGGCAGCATTTAGATAATTTAAAACATTTTAATTTTGGTTTAGATTCAAATGTGTCTTTTGCCAACCATTTATGGCCTATAAATAGCCATTAAGATTGTTGCAACAGAAGCACTTAGAAATCCTTACTGCTGGCCTTGATAGTTTGGCAGAGAAATAGTGATCCCAAACTGGAAAATTAGCCAGCAATTAGACATATGTACTTGTGATATTTTTTTTTTTCAGACAGGGTTCCCCTAAGTAGCCCAGGCTGCCCCCAAACTATAAATCTCCTGTTTGGCCACCTTCTGAATGTTAACGTTAAGGATATGTTATATTTTAAAATATATATCAAACTGCTTAATGAGTTCTAAATAATAAGCGTAAATGTAAATAATTTGACTCAAACACAGTTCTTTAGTAACCTTTAGGTGTTAGCTGCAATTCAGAGGAAGCTCTGAATCTAGAGAACCCTCTCTCATGACAGGTACAAGGTGTGGAGCACTAAAGGCTCGGCTCCATAGGTTAGCACCTGGAATGCCTCTCACCTACTTGCTAATGAAGCTCGAAGCCGCACAGGAGCTTTTTAAAGCTTACGGCATGTGTGGGCGATAGCACAGTCGGCAAAACACCTGCCTCAAAAAGCGTGAGAACCTGAGTTCCATCCCTAGGACCCCATATCAAAACCAGGCATGGTGGCATAAACTTCTAACCCCAGTGCTGGGGAAGGTGACATATGCAGATCCCTAGGACTCACTGGTGGACTAGCCTAGCGTACTTGCTGAACTTTAGGCCCATTGAAGACTTCATATCAAAAACCAAGGTGGACAAGGGCTGAGGACTGACATGTGACCTTATCGTCAGACCTCCATACACATGTACACCTGTACGCACATGAGCACACACAGGCTCCTGCTCACACACAGGGGGGCTGGGTGGGGAGATAACATGAAAGTAATCACATATAATATCTGATTTGTATTTGTTCAATTAGGCCAACTTTATCTTAGTAGAGGATCGGATGTCACTTCAGCATTGTCAGAATTCTCAAACTTGATATTTTCCCAGCAGATATCACCATTACCTAAATGTCATTTCATTCCACAGAGATATTACAGCATCTTATCCTTGTTCTCCTGTTCTTGGACATTTAATCCAAACAGGCCACAAGCTATGCCTCAAACAGCCTTGAGCCAAAGTGGAGACACAGTGTGGCCATTGCATAGAGACAGTTCCCCAGACTATGCCTGATAGGAAGAGGCTCCTGGGGCAGGAGTGGTGCAGGAGAGATCCAAAACAAAGATCCCGCAGAGTAAGGAACCAAGGCAAACAGTTGACAGTAACCATGAGCACATGTAGTTTCCTATGACTCCAACTTGAAAATGAGCAATAATGATCGTCAGGAACCATTACTTTTTGCTTACTGTAAGTCAGACGTGTCTACACTATCCTGGAGTTCACTGAGCAGATAAGTGGACCATCTGGCTAGTAGGCCCCACACGTCATTTGCTGCTGCCCACCCACCACCCAGTGTCTGGGATAACAGATATATTCCTTCACCCATGGCACTTTACAGAGTCCCAGGGATTTAACTCAGGTCCCCGAGCTCACAAAACAAACACTTTGCCAACCCCAGTCCCAAAACTGTTAATAAAAGTTTATTTTGCTACTAGACCCTGTATTTGCATTTTTAAAAAATACTACAATTTTATCACAAAACATTTATATTCATTTTAGAGAAAATGATTTCATAATAAAATTGAAGGAAGAAGATTACATAGAAGAGTGAGTTGAGATAAGCTCAAATATTAGTTTACTATGGCTCCGTTTACAGAGAAAGGAGGTGGAAGAGAGTAGGTAAATATTTATGAAGCATTGATTTTTATAGATCTTTACAAACTATACTTCATTTGACATAAAGCATATCCACTCTTCTGCTTTGTAGTATAGTGTGGGAAACTTGATTCTAGCGGTTGTGGATCCAAATTGTTTTGTGCTTTTTAATTTTTTTGAGAATGCTACACGAGTACTGTATTAGCATCATTTTCACCCCTCCTGATCACCACTTCAACTCCTCCCATGCGCCCCCACTTACTCTCAAATACACAACCACTTCTTTAATTATTATTCACACAGAGAGAGATAGACAGACACCCGTGCATACACAGGCACACAACCTGATTCTCTTTAGCGTAATAAATGCTCATATTTATGTGTTTAGAGCTAAGCACTTGGACTTGTAAAATCTGTCTGGGACATTTTTCCTGGAGAAGACTAATTCTCCTTTTCTCTGTAGCCATTGATTTCCTGGAACTCTTCATCTAGGGGTGGAGCCTTGTGATATTTGTCCCCTCCATTTAGACGTGTCACTGGTGTCCATCATTGTGGGTCCTGTTTAGGAAGTCATGTTGTTGAAATTTTATGGGTGCAACTTTCTGTCACATACAGAAAACACTACCTGACGACATATGTCCTGATCTTCCAGCTCTTACATTCTTTATGCCTCCTCTTCTGTGATGTTCCCTGAGCTTTGTGGTGCATGAGTCACATTGTTAAATTTTGGGGTCTGGCACCCCATGGTCAGTTCTTAATTCCTATCCTTATGACAACAGACAAATGTAGCTCTTCTTATCAAAGAACCTTCTTTTTACAGCAGATGGAGACCATTTACAGAAAGCCACAACTGGACAAATGTTATTTCTATTTCAGCAGTTTTTCAGATGACAGAACTTCTTTTACCCTGCAGACTTTCCACATATTCACACAGTATAGATGGTTCTGGGGAAACATCAGTCATCTTTATCTTCATGTTGCTTATTGCTCCCATCTTTGGGTGTGTAAAGCATAAAAGACTACCAATTTAGTAGCAATGAGCACTACCGACATTCAGAGAAAAGGAGATGCCCAAGGTGAGTAGATAGTGTCCCCTTGTCCCAGGTAGCCAAGATAGATGACTGGATCAGGTCAAAACAGTGAAATCCATGTGATGGACTTCTGCTAGTACCCGTGCAGCAACATGTGTGTGTGAATGTTCAGTTGCACTTATGTGTTTAGGTGCATGTGGAGCCAGAACAAACCTTCCCTGTCATTTGTCAGGCACTTTCCACCTGGGGTTTTGAGACAGGGTCTCTCACTGAACATGGAACTCTTTGCTTAGGTTAGGCTGGCTGAAAAGGGGGCCACAGCACACATGCATCTCTGCTTTCCAGGGGCTGCAATCACAACTCCACAGCATCACTCCAGGCAAGTTTTTTCTCATGGGTTCTTGAGAGTTAAAGTCAAATCTTCATGCCTGCAAGGCAAGCACTTTACAAACTGAGCTATCACCCCAGGCTCACAACAGACATTCTGGAAATTCAAATGAATAATCACAGCTAATAGGAACACATGAACTATGTTAAAGTATCAATGGGTTTATAATGATAATGCAAGAAAATTAGTAACTTTTACAGAATGCTGGTGGTATAAATCTAAAAACTGGAAAATAGAGAAAGATAATTTCCTTACCAAACTACACCCGAGGCTGTAAAAGTAACTGATGAAAACTGTAATCATTTAGAAGTTTATTAACTGTCCAAAAATGGTAAACTCAGAATGTCATCTGAGTGTGTGTGTGCGTTTGCGTGTGCATGTGTGTGTTTGTGTGTGTTTGCATGTGTGTGCGTGCGTGCATGCGTGTGTGTGTGTGTGTGTGTGTGTGTGTGTGTGTGTGTGTGTGTGTGTGACAAAATAGAGTATCAGATCCCTTGGAGCTGGAATTACAGGGTGTTGTAAGTTGCCCAACATGGGTACTTAGAACCAAGCCCTAGTTCTCTGACAGAGCGGCAAGTTCTCTGAACCACTGAGCTATCTTCCAGCTCAGAATATCAACACTTTTTAACCCTTAATTGAATTAATGAATCTGACAATTATCATTGATCGTTATCAAAACCATTGGCAGAAATAACAATGAGAAAACTTGTGTGATAAATAAATCAAGATATTTAATGTAAAAAGAAAAAATGAAAAAAGAACTTTCAGATTTGAGACCTACTCTGATCCTACTTTGAAAAGAATCATAAAGTTGCATCTATAATATAATCAAAATAATGTTATTAAGTAAGCAATAGAGAATTTCTGTGATGTTGGCACAGTGGTTGTACATCTCCTGAAGTGTCTTTCAGTGAAAAATACTGATGGGTCTGCAGACAAAATGATGAGGTATACAGATTGGCTTCAGAACAAACCAAGATGAAGAGAAGTATCCACAAAATAAGCCTGGCATGTCATCATAATTCCTGAAACCAGATGATGGAATCCATTGTCATAGATTTCCACCTGGGCATATGTCAGAAATTCCTCATTGTCTCATCTTTTTAAACGTTTTCCTAGTCCAGACAATTCACTCATTGGACATTTATATTGCCATTTATACTGACAAGGTGGTCCTGCTGGAACAGAGGGAGAAAGTGGCCCAGGTCTATGCCCACGGACAGAACAGAGAACTTTACAGCACGATAACTCAATGTGAGCTTCTCATCCTGGGTCACCATGGTGGAGATTGTTGTAACCACAGTGTGGCTCTGTATCCTGCTTGACTTTTCCTTCAAACAGAAAACCAAATGTTTTAGTATACCATGTTCTGTAGCACACCTGTTCCCATATGTTTCTGTGTGATGTTCAGAGCTCTTGGCCTGCAAATGTTTCTTACTCAGAGCTCACCCCTGCTACTTGCTGATCCAGCTGCAGGCGTTTGCCATAGTTGAAAAGTTACAAACAAGAGACATGTTTTTCCATGCATTTATTATTATTTTAAAAACTCAGAAGCCAGAGCTGGAGAGATGGTTCAGTGGTTAAGAGTGTAAACTGCCCTTGCAGAGGACCCAAAACTGGTTCCCAGCACCAGCAACATTGGGTGGTTCACAACCACCTGTAACTCTAGCTCCACACTCTCTGACACCCCCTTATGGCCCCCACAGGCACTGGATGTATGTGTGACTATACATGTAGCCACACACACGTGCATATAAATAAAAATGTTTTGTTAAATCAGAACCAGTATGAAAATCATCAAATAATTTCTGATGTTTTTCATCCAAACAGACTGCTGCTAGGGTGGTTGGAGTGAGCTGTCCCCACTGTCCCAGCACTGGCATGCTTTGTCCCCCGCTGGTGGCTGCAGAGAGGTTGAGAAAGTGTGGCCTTGCTGGAGGATGTCACTGGGGTGGACTTTGGGTTTCAAAAAAACTCGTATGATTTCAGATTCACCCTCTGTGTTTCCTGCTTGCGGTGTGAGATGTGAGGTGTCAGCTGTTCCTGTAGTCTTGCATGCCTCCTGTCATACTTCCCTGCGTGGTGGGGATGGACTCTTATCCCTCTGGAGCCATAAGCCTGAAATAAACCCTTCCTTCTAGAACTTGCCTTGGTCACAAATATACACACATACATAAAAATAATAACAGCTAGTACAGATTATGCTTTCCTACTTTATATGTGTTAAGGCCTTTATCTTCACAGGAGGTTGCTAGGCTCCATCACCCTTCTCAATTAAAGAGTCAAATAACAGTGAAAATCAGAGAGGATTACTCAGTGTGGTCACATTGAGAAAAGGAACACATAAAGGGATCAAGTGACCCTAAGCCCATCTTTGGGGTACTGATATGAGGTTTGGTTTATAGAGAGGAAGAATTGGGGCAGGAGCAGGGCAAGAATGTGCACAAGTAAGCGGTCTTGTTCTAAGTGTGGTCTGGTTGACCATTGTCTCTGTTAGGTTCTGCAAGTTGGTCCCAGGATGCTAATCCTTGTCATCTTTTGAGAGAATCTATCTGCTCCAACCTAGGGCCATTTCTGCTCTAGCGTGCAGCTTCTATGTCATGGACAGTTGCCTTCATCTGAGGGTGGAATGTTCTGTCCTGGGAGGTTTTGCCATTCCTGGAATTCAGAGTGACTCAGAAGAAAAGGTAAAGGATAATAGTTTAACTTTGTACCTTTAGCCAAAGTAAAGAAGACAGACAGACAGACACAGAATTGAAATGCAGATGACAGATTTTCACCCTGATTCTGTGACCTGTGAGCACAAGTGAGGAGTGAATGCTTTTCAGCAAAAGCAGCTTCCACGTGCCTGCTTCAGCGAGAAGTTAGAATCCAGACTTGACCCTGCTTTACAGTCAGTACCATCAGCTTAGAAATGTTCTGGTTAAAAAGACAGGTTCTAGGGTGTGGCTCAATGGTAAAATGCCTACCCGGCATGCAGAAGGCCCTGGCTTTCATCCCCAGCTCTACACAAAGTAAGCAACCATATCATAGAGTATATGGATATAATATATGAATATGACCACATAAATATAAATATAGCCATAATATAATTAAATAACAATAATTAAAACTTTGAGGTGTCATTTTCTAAGTCCATCTCCACTGTAACACTTCCCCTAAGGAAATAACATCAGAATTGTTGCTGCACAGAGACAAGAGTGTGTGGTAGTTTTCTCTGCGGGACTACCAGATTTATCTTGAGATCTTTCATCAGATGCTGAAACTAGTGGCTTGAGGATAAATACAGAAAACTATTGATTTTTGCTTCCTATCTTTTATTGAAGATCCTTCTATGAGTCCTTTTGAAGTGGAAAGGGGAGGTCTTTGTTGAAATTTTCTCAAAACCAACAGTTGATCTTGATAATGTATGGGAAACCTAAGAAATGGTGCATACTGAATTCACATTTCAAACTTTGCACTAGCAGCCCTGGGGGTGTTAATGTTCTGAGTTCTTTAAGGTGGAATTAAGTAACTTATACCAAAAAAAAATGCCTGTAAGAGTGGCTTCAGCTTGGAATTCACCTCAAATCTGCCACTGGGGAGTCGTGGGATTCAATTTTCTGCTCTTAATTTAGTTTTGCCTGAAAGTTCAGTCTTGCTGAAAATGTGTGAATGCACTCAAATAGCACATTTATATTTGTATAGAATTACTGCTACTGCAGAAGAATTTTTAAATAGTTTATTGTTATGACTTCATAGCCAATATTTTTCTCCTAAAACAACTAACACAGGACCAAGGAAGCATATATGTGACTTACTGTCTATATTTTCCTCACACTGTTACTTACTTATATAACAATAAAGTTTATATAAATTAGGATGAAGCACATGAATCCAACATAAAAATTTTTAGACACCAAGGACATCATAATAACTAGAATTACCATGATTTTCAGTCCATAGCATTTTCTCTCTTTTTAAGACTTATTTTTATTTATGAATATGCGTGTGCATCTGTGTGTAGATGCACATGAGTGCAGTGTCTGTGGAGGCCAGACATTGGAAGAGGGCACTAGATCCCATGGAGCTGGAGTTACAGGCATCTATGAGCCTCTAGACATGAGTGCTGTGAACCAAACTTAGGTCTTTCTCTAGAGTAGCGTGTCTTAGTCTCTTAGTCTATAACTAAAGCAAATGACACAATTACATCAAATGAGGACGCTTCCAACCTCTGTCCAATGAGGAATGACTATAGCTACTTTGCAACAATCTGTTTCAACAAAATGAACTATATACAAAGAATCTGAGTGTATAATGGACATTAAATCTTAGATCAGTTAGGGAAATTATCCTGTTAGGATGATTGCTATAAATGACTTAAAGGAGAAAGTACACACCTGCAATTAACTATGATTCCAGTGTTGGCATAAAAAAAATTATTTCTGGACATTTTTTATTATCAATTCTTGGAGAATCTCATAATGTATTTTGATCATCTTCATCCCCCAATATCTCCCAAATCTACCTTCCTTTGACAACTTACCTAACTTAGTTTCCTGTTTTTTAAATCCAGTTCAATTTATGCTGCCCAGATCAGCGACTGGCCTGCAGTTGAAGCTCTAGGGTTTGTGGGTCTGGGATGGTGTGTAAACGGGAATTTGGAGATGCACTAACTGGTACCAAACTGGTGTTCTTAAAAACCTGCTAAATAGATGTTGTTTAAGAGGAATACAATGAGAAAGGAACGAAGCCTGGCCAGGGCAGATCCACTACTTTCTTTTTCCACTTTTTGGGTTCTGGGACCAGGGACTATAATTAGTGGTTCTGGCTTTTTCTGCTGCCTTGAGGCTTTCATGGTGTATGCTCTGACCACTTAGAAAAGCCTTGCTTAGGGACTGGGGAGATGGTTCAGGAGGGGAAGTGCTTGACTTCTAAGCTCTGGGACCTAAGTTTGGATTCCTAGCACTTACATAAAAAGCCAGGAATTGCATGCATGCCTGTGATCCCTGCACTTAGGAGGTATCCACAGGAGGGTCCCTGTGATCTGCTGGCCAGCTAAGCAGGCCAAATTAAGGAACTCCAGGTTGAGTGAGAAAAGCCATCTCAAAAGTATAAAGTGGAGAAGAATAGAGGAAGGAACCCCAAATCAGCTTCTGGCCTCCATACAGGCATGCAAGCAAGCATAGACCACATATATATACATGCATGAATATACACATACATGCACAGAGAGAGAGAGAGAAAATCAGTGTGTAAATTGCAAGCATCAGTCAGGAAGTTGAGTGGATCTTAAAGGGTTGTGAAACATCCATTCGTGCCTGGTCCTGGAAATGACAGCTCCCATGGAAAGCTTGTTTCTGTGGTAGCAGCCTTGGTCACTTTTAAAGCACGGTGTGGGTAATAGCTTTTTTGAAGTTTTCTAAGGAATTTACACACTAGTCCTTACCTGTTTCCAGAGATTTCAATCTTTTGGTTAATGTTCACCGCAGGAAGCACCTAAGAATAGTCCTGCTTCTCTGAGCAAATTCTATCTTGGGACATGATGAGTGGAGAATGGCCAAGAACATTCTAGCAAATAGGTGCCCAGTTGGGCTTTTCAATATTATGCATTTGACAGGGCAGAGCAGCGCCAGCAAGGTTGGCATTGGAAAAATGCACAGCCCAGTTCTGTTTGAAAGCTCCCTGTCATTTCAGAAGCACTTGAACACAGGCACACACAGGCTACTGCTGTGCTTGCAGGGGCTATTAATAGGAGTTCAAGTACTTGTAGTGCCCTTTTGATCCAAGGGCAGAGGGGGGAGCAAAATGCTTTTCTGTTCCTAAACAGAAGCAATCCATGCCAACAGGAGCAATCCTCAGCCATAGCAGGGCATAGCTGTTAAAGCTTCTGTGAGACACACTACAGCCCATTGATTTTCATGCAACACACATTCTATGTGCACAGATATCATAATGATATTGATAGTGGTGAACACTGGGTTCCCCACCCACTCTAGGAAACATCCAACTCAACTCTAAGACCAAGTTTGTATTATTTTTGAAGACCTCGGTGTCATATGTGTCCAAATCACTGAAAATCACTCAGTGGGGACTTTCGTTTTTCTTTCTGCTAGCTTTGGAAATTCTGCTGGAGAACTAGGGCACAGCCCCGTCACCTGAGGGGAAGAGTGAAAAGGATGTCAAAGGACACTGCTTTAAACAGGGCTGAGAGAAGGCTCGGTGGGCAAACATGAGGACCCGTTAAGATTCCCAGCACACACATAAATGCCAGACATGGTGGACTGTAACCATAACCCAGCAGGGCAGAAGCAGTAACAGATGGTCCCCAGGGCTCCGTAGCCTTCTACTTCCTCTCTGGGTATTAATAGAATACATATGCTGGTGTTGAAGCCCAAGGACAAAGGAGATGAGGCAAACCCAAGGGAGGAACTACTATGGAGAAGTCAGACACCCACACACACAGAGAGAGAAGACTTCCGGGATCTCCTAAGCTACTTTCAGTCATGCCACCTTCTACTTCCTGTCAGAGCTGGAATAATACAGCACAGTACGATGCTCTCCAGTCCAAGAATTTTTAGAGGTTAAAACTAAAGTTAAGAAAACTATTGTCTTTCAGCACAACTGGGAAATCACCTCAAAAATAAAATCATCCAATGCTTCGCCTACTATTTGAGGGAAAAAATGTTTCTTTTTTTCTTTTCCTTCCTCTTGTTTACCAATTTCCAGAGCCAGGAGCTGGGCCTTTGGCAGGATGTTCTAGCTTTCTCTGCAGCACCACGACCACTGAGGACGTTGACATTGAGGACATTTTCATAAATATCTCAGAGGTGAAGGTGAAGGTTAAATTTAGTTCAATAAATTATTATTCTCTTTTTAAAAAATTCCCCTGGCTTAATCTTATCATTCCATAACTTTTTTTATTACCCTGATATGTTTGTATGTTTTTCTTCTCAGCTCTTTGTGTTCTGTGAGGCCCACAAGAGAGAAGAATTATTTTCCTCTGCCAAAGCCAGGTTCATAGCTAAAGGTCCCCATAACAAGAGACATTAATAAGAAGAAAGCATATACAACTATTCAGTGTTTTTAATGCATAGTTTTTTAACACATTTATTTTTATTTTATTTTTATGATGCTAGAGAGTGAACCCATGATTTTACGCATGCTGGGCAACTGCTTACTGCCCAGCTCTGCACCTAGCTTTTGGTGTAAGCGCTAAGTAGCCTAGGAACCTTCATGCTTCCTGGCATGCTCAGGACTGGTGAAGACAGTTAAGAAAAACATGCCTCAATGCCAGGGAGTAGGACCTAATTGTGATGGACTGGGAAGAACACAGCAAGGCTTTTGTTCATTTTCATCTCGGCTCTCTCCAGCTTCAGAGAGAAGGGCATACCTTTCTGCTCCAGCCAGCATGGGCACTTCCCACAGGACAGTCTTATGATCTCCTTCAGGAAAATGCCAGAAGGATTTTTCTAGGTTTACTGACTTACTTTGAGGACAAAAGTGGAAGATCAGGGTAGTCTTCCTTCTTCTGGAATGCCAAGGTCACGTTTGGGAGTAGTGTGTTGGAACCCCATCCTATGAACTTTGAGAGTCATGTGACTTTGAACAAATAAAGAAAAGGAAGTTCATCACTGAGACTAGTTGAATGGTGCATGAATTCAGTCAACTAATGCTTTTTTTCTTTTCTGGCAAAAGTGACCACACTCTGTGTACATGCTATTCTCTGTCTTCTCTTCTGCCCTCCCCTGCCCCACCTCTCTCTTTGTTGTTCTTATACAGGCACACCTGTCTTGTATTCATAAGTAGCCATAGTTATAGACTCTATTTAGCTTCACAAGGGCAAAGTTTATGAAATATGTAGTGGGCCAGTTAATACAATAAGAATTTGCTTTAGGAAATGAACCTAATTCCATCTTCTCATCACCCACATGTATGCCCATCCACCTAAAACTCTCAGCACCAGCCACAAGCAGTCCCACCCATTCATCATAGCAGTCCTTACATGTGCACACTTCATAATCATTTCTCTTCCTCCATTGCCTTCCTCCAGCCACTTTCAGGGTGATGAAAACTCTCACGATGCTTCAGACTGAATGTTGCTGTTTCTGCCTAACCTCTAGGATCTGCATACATTTATTTTTCTTCCTTATTCATGAAATTTCAGATAGATTTCATATGAGGGAATATCTTGTATTAAAAATACCATACTGGAATTTATACTTGAAAGTATTTTTTCACTGAATACATAATTAACTGAAGAACCAGTGTTTCAGTTACTTATAACTGTATCACAAGATGTACCAAAATTTAGTGACCTAAAACAATAACCATCCATCGGCTCCCATCTGGGCAGGTCTTCAGTTGGTCATGCTTGTGATCACACGGTGACTATAGTTGTCTGGAGGTTTAACTGAGGCCTGGTGGTTCACCATTGTCTTCTGTGTTTGCAAGAGAGCCAGTGGGTCCCGTTTCAGGTACACACGTTCTCTAAACATAGCAAGATTAGCCAGATAGCTGAGTTTCCTATGAGATTTTCCAATTCGGGATGCAGAGTTCCCCCAACAGGACAGATGTTGGGATCTTGATATTCTGTCGGTCAAGTCAAAGCACAAGACCAGCTCCACTCAAGAGGGGAGGTGGGGAGACTCCCTACTTGGAGGAACAGCTGACACATGGCCATAATGATGGATCTATCACAACCATCCTGACTTTGGCCACATTCATTTAATTAGTAATAGATGTGAAAATGAAAGGAGTAGAATTGTAGGTTAAAAACTAAATATTAGGCTAACAACACCTGGTTCCATTGTTGAAGCTCTATCAGGATATATTCAGAAACAATGGCCTTGAGCTACCTGGAAAATAATAAAAAAAATGTTCTATTTTAATTATACCTACCATCACCTCCCACTACCTAAACTTCATCTGCTGAGTCTTTTAGAAACTTCCAGTGACTGTGATTTATTGGAAGAAAAAAAAACATATAAAGATATAGTCAATACTTCATAATGTTTAATGTAACCATGAAATGGCCTCAGAGTAAAAGCAGTGAGAGTAAAAATATTAAATGGAAACTCTAATAATTATTTGGGTAATGAGGATGTCTTCATTTGCCTGCTTCTTTTAGTTGTAATTTGATCTAAAAGTTTAAATGAACTTTAAATAGAAAGTTTTTTTCTATCAGCAATAATGACATTTAGCATTACTCTTCGCTGTGTTTTAGAGAATTCTCAACCAATTTTATTGCAGGCTTCTTTTGTTGTCTGAGATGTGCTCTCTCAAGCCAGAGCTCTCACCTGGATTTTAGTTCTGATTTCTTAACTGGGCCCTCAATTGAGATTCACTATGTGTAGAACATTTGAGAGGATAGTATGTGTGAAAAAGGACTGGCATGAACATGAAGAGACCCCAGTGCTGAGTCTGGTAATGGTCCAACTGACATAGACTGAGCACTTGAGATGAGCCGACCTTCCTGTGTTCGCGTTTATTATGTGACCCTATTCCTGAGAAGCTGTGAACAAATGACTTCTCACCTCACCTAGTGAATCAATGGCACACCAAAGCAAGGGTACCACTGAAGTTCAACTTGATGAACCAATGAGTTCTATTGGGGTGACTCACAGGAACCTGAATGAGGAACAAATGACAAGCATATCACCAAAATATCATCTCAGCATGGGCGACAGCTCAAATGCTGGAAACCTGGAGCACACTGTACAACTCAAAGGCAGCTCAACAGGCTGAAGGAAGCCTCTTCCAGGCAGCTCTTGAGGAGGGTATATTGTAGCAGTCCTTACTGCTTAAATATGCTGGAGGATGGAGAAGCCAAGTGAATCTACTCAGTTTCTGGGACTTCCTGAAGCTTTTGACTTGTTTACTTCCTGATTTTTACAAACTTCTCTGTGGGATGGAATGTTTCATCTCCCTTTAGAACACCTCAAGCATTAAGAAGCTTCTCTCCAGACAGAATATTTTTATCTCAGAGGAAATGACTTCACAACAGCATTAGATATGTGTCATGCACAGCCACTCAAGTGAAGTGCCTGAATCTTCCCATAGCATGTGTGAGCAGTTAAACAACAGCTCCTCACAGGCCTGGTGCCAGAGTCTAACAACTGTGAATTAGAACCCAGATCCAAGCAGAACTTACAAACACCAGACTGTACTCATTTCCGAGGTGGCCATACTAGTTCCTCGATTTCTCCTTTCTTCTGTAGTCTTGATTTTTAAAGGGAAAATTAATACCAACTTCAATATATATTCACAGAGATGTTCCATGAGCCAGGCACTAAGGTCTTTAGGATCTGGGTTTCAGTAGTGAACAGAAGTGTCCTAGTCCCTGTCATAATTGAGCTCATATTCCAGGAAAGGTGCCAGAATAAAGAGCATAACACAAAATATGTAGTGGGTGGTAAATACTGTTGGGAAAATACCCCAAAAGCAAAGATGTGCAGCAGAAAGTGATAGGAGAGGGATGATAGGTTTCAAATTAAGTAAGTCAATGAAAACCTCCAAGAGACGTCAGTTGGGCAGTGACTGGAAGGATCTGGAGACCAGACCAGTGGCTGTAGAAGAAAGGTGTCATATAAGGAATTCCAAGAACAGATGTTCTAGGCCAGAAGAATGGATGGCTTGATTTAAAAAGAGCAAGAAGGATGCTGGAGAGTTGGTTCAATGATTAAGAGCACTGGCAAAGGACCCAGGTTCAACTCTCAGTACCCACATGACAGCTAGCTCACAACTATCTGTAACTCAAGTTCCAGGGGATCCAATGCCTTTTTGTCCTCCAAAGGCACTGCATGCACATGGTGCACAGACATTCATGGAGGCAGAATACCAATGCACATAAAATAATTAAGTTCTTTGATTTGTTGGTTTGTTGGGTTTTGTGGTTTTGTTTTGTTTTGTTTTTTTAAGGAGCAAGGAGCCCACAGGCTAGATGATGACAGGTGGAAGGAGAGAGAGGACAGGGTAAAATAAGAGTGTTTGCTTTGTATGTTTTAATTTTGAGAGATGAGTTAAATAACCATCTATGTCAAGGATGTATACAGGTTGATATAAGAATCAGAAATGGGACTGAAGAAGTAGCTCAGTGACAGAGTACCTGCCTGGTGTGCATGAAGCCCTCAGTTCAACATCCAGTACTGTTGAAAACAGTCAGAAAGGCTGGGAAGGCATCTGGCCTAGTAGACACCTATGAAGATCATTAGTCCATAGACTGCTTTAAACTGGCCTCTTTAGAAGAAAAAGAGAATAAGGCACTTTGGGAGATTTATCAGCGAACAGGCTATTCATTTTGGGCTGAATCCTGAGGAATTTGTAAAGAAGTGGGAATTGGAAAGAGGAAGGAAGGAAGGCTGTGGAAGGGTTTGGTGATAGGGTCAGAGAGGCAGACTGCACATGGTCACTAAAGTCTATTTGACAAAGGAGCTCTGTGTCTGTTCTGCAGCCAAAGGAGAGGCATCGGGAGATTCTGAACAGCATATGATGTAACAAGATAGATCACGAGGAAAGCAACACCACAGGGAAGGTGAAGCTTGACAAGAGAAGGACCTATGTCAAGTACATAGCTGTTGACAGGGTTAGAAATCATAGTCAAGCTGGGCAGTGGTGGTGCACACCTTTAATCCCAGCACTCGGGAGGCAGAGCCAGGTGGATCTCTGTAAGTTTGAGGCCAGCCTGGTCTATAGAGCAAGATCCAGGAAAGGCACCAAAACTACACAGAGAAACCCTGTCTCGAAAAAAAAAAAAAATCATGGTCAAAAAGCACCCAGGCCACCTGCTTTGGAATGGTCCTGTTACCTCTTCTTCCAAGGAGGAAAAAAAAAAAATGTTCCCAGATAGGTCAACAGAGAGCTGGGTTGAATGCTACTTCTTTGTTTATTCAGATTCCTTTGTATGTGTGTATGTGTGCTGCACACAGGTTCATGGGAATGTAACATGCAACATATTTGTGTGAACCACAACCTGTTCCACATTGTTTTTGTTGTTATTTTTTGTGTTTGTTTTGATACAGAGTCTCTCATTAGCCTACCACTTGCTAAGTAGGCTGGGCTAGCTTGCAGGGAGCTCCGAGTACCTTCTATCCCTGTAGTTGCCTACCAATGCTGTTATTACAAAAAATATACCACTATGCTGGCCTTTTTTTTTTTTTTAACATAGGTTCTGGGTACTGAACTCAGGTCCTCATGCTTGCTCAGCAGGCACTTTACCAACCGAACTCTCTCCCCAGCTCAGATTTTACGTTTTGTTTTGTTTTGTTTCTAGGTTTTCTTTCAATCACAATATAACTGACTTCCTTATCTGGAAAGCTGTTCATACCTTGACAGTTCTCCCTTTACAGTTATAATCTACATCAAGATGTGAGTATATTCTAAATGTGCATCTTCTGTCCGTGTGGCTGGGCCCTGAGGCGGTCCGGTATGCTTCCTTCATCCAATTTGATGCAATATATGCAAGAAAAACATGGCATCAATTCAGAAGCGTGCTTCTGTTTTCTGTGGCAGAGTAACACTCACTGTGCAATACTGACTTCATTGTGAAGGAGCAGGGGAGCATTCTGCTCAAACATACGCTGTAGGAGCCTCACAGCTATGTGCAATAGTGTTTGCTGAAGGTAAATTCTCAGCATGGAGACATGAGTATATCCTTGGCACTCATATAAACCCAGGGTAAACAAGTATTCCTTGCACATCTGCTCTGCACCAGGCACCTCCATATGGTTTTTAACTTGATTTTTGAAACTGTTGTACTGACTGGGGTGTGTGTAAGCTTGGTACTAGAGCACTCGCCTAGCATGTGCAAGGACCTGGATTCGTTCTCTTGTGCTGGGGTAGAGTGACAGGATGTTGAAGTACAAATACAATGCTGATGAAATGGAACCACAGAGAAGTAACTGGGTGAAGAACAAACACTTCCCATCTAAAATGATGGTACTTCCATTTCATCCCTATATCATTCTGGGGAAACCTGTTTGGTGTATAAAGCAGGATGCACATAGAAGTTCACTTAGTTTCTTTCCCTTTTGCTGAGATTAAATACGTTGACATAAAGACCTTACAGAAGAAAGGGTTTATTCTGGCTCACAGCTCAAGGATGTAGCAGGGAAGTCAAAGAAGTAGGCATTTGAAGTGACTGGTCATATTTTACCCACAATCAAAAACAGAGAGCAATGGATGCATGGATTCAGCTCACTGTTTACATAGTCCAGGATTTCAGCCAGGGAATGGTGCCACTCACAGTGGGCCAGTCTTTTGACCTCAATTAGTATAATCAAAATAATTCCCCACAGGCAGGCCCAGAGGCACATCTTCCAAGTGATACTAGTCTGACAATTAATGCTCACCATTATGGAAATCTAAGGAAGCTTTGTGAATGTTTCTTGTTGAAGAAGCTTTAAATAAGTTCATGAACAGTTGTCAGGTTTGCTCGCAAACATCAGTTTTCTGTATAAATGTTTCGTCCCTAGTCGTGATCCAACAATAACTCTGAAAGGTCCAAAAATACATATATACATGCATATATAGATATATAGATATATATGCAAGTGTGTGTTTGCCTTCACAGACTACAGGACTTACTAATGTTGGGGATATAACCCAGCTGGTAATACGCTTTCCCAGCATGCACAAAACTCTAGGTTTAATCCCTAGTAATGCATAAAATCAGATGTGATGTTTATGCCTACAACCCCAGCACTTGGTAAATGAAGGCCAGATATCAGAAACTTGAGGTTTTTCTCTTCTGTATGGTAAATTCAAGCCAGCCTGAGTTATAGGAGGCCCTGTCTCAATTTTTTTCCTTCATTGTTTTAGCTGTCTCAACTGATAAAAACCAGTTGATAAACTATTGTGTTTTGTGTCTACTTGACACAAGCTAGAGTTATCTGAAAGGAAAGAACCTAAGTTCTATGAACTTAGAACATAAGTTTTAAACTTAAGAACATAAGTTTTATGATGTATTTTTATTCACATTTTATCTAATGAAACTTTAGTATCTGTTGGTTAACACTCCATTTCCAAGAAGATTATATAACCTTATAATGTTTCCATAAGATCCGACTGTATGGCATTTTCTTAATTAGTGATTGATGGGAAAGGGCCCAACCCTTTGGGAGTAGTGCCACACCTGGGCTGGTGTCCTGGGTTCTATAAGAAAGCAAGGTGAGCAAGCCATGGAGGCGGGGGGGGGGGGGGGGGGGGGGGGGGGGGGGGGGGGGGGGGGGGGGGGGGGGGGGGGGGGCCCGGCAGGCAAGACAGTAAGCAGCACCCCTCCATGGCCTCTGCATCAGTTCCTGTTTCCAGGTTCCTGCCCTATTTGAGTTCCTGACTTGACTTTCTTTGATGATAAAAATAATACAGAAGTGTGAGCCAAATAAACCCTTTCCTCCCCAACTTGCTTTTTGGTCATGGTATTTCAGCACAGCATTAGAAGTCCAAACTAAGACAACGATGTATTTAGTCCAGACTAACTCTGAAGTCATTAAGTAGTTTGGGATAGCCTGAAATTCTAAACTATCTTGCCTCATCCCACTGTGTGCTGGAATTATAGAGGTGTACACCCTCTGTGGGATATTTTTAAATTACCTTTATTTGATGAAGTTTGATAAATCATTTCAAAATTATTAAATGTAAAACTAAATCTTTTTTAAGTTTTATGATGTATTTTTATTCACATTTTATCTAATGAAACTTTAGTATCTGTGGTTGACACTCCATTTCCAAGAAGATTATATAACCTTTAGAACAACTTCTAGGACCAGCAGACAAACACTGGTGTGCAGCCAGGCGGTGGTGGCACATGCCTTTAATCCCAGCACTCGGGAGGCAGAGGCAGGCGGATCTCTGTGAGTTCAAGTCCAGCCTAGTCTCCAAAGCAAGTTCCAGGAAAGACACAAAGCTACACAGAGAAAGCCTGTCTCGAAAAACAAAAACAAAGCAAAACTATTACCAGGCAGTGGTGGTGCACACCTTTAATCCCAGCACTGGGGAGGCAGAGCCAGGCAAATCTTTCTTTGTGAGTTCAAGTCCAGCCTGGTCTACAGAGTGAGATCCAGGACAGGCTTCAAAGTTACACAGAGAAACCCTGTCTCGGAAAAAAAAAAAAAAAAAAAACACCAGCATGCTGGTAAAACCAAATCTTAACTCAAGTGGACTGGTTCTGAGTATGACTGCCAAGGAACTGAATAGAAAGCATTCATTGCAGCAACACTGACTGATTTCCGACTGTCAGCCAGGCATTGCTCCGGAACTTGATTCGTGTATAGTAAACAAAACAATGCCTTGGCTTCTTGTGAGCCCACATCAGTTTGTGTTTACAACAGTTTCAATAAAAAGCATGCATCGGGATTACTCAAAGAACAGACTAGAGGCAAAGAACATCCTGTCAAGACTTTCTGAGCTCCTGGGTGGGGGTGTAGTTCAGTGGTAGGGTGCTTACCTGGGTGCATGAGGCCCTGGGTTTAACCTCAAGTACTAAAAAGAACCTGAAGAGGAACCTCAGGTATGTAGGACCCACTCAAATTACTCTCTATTAAAGCCAGTCTTGGGACTGGAGAGATGGTTCAGCAGTTAAGAGCACTTGCATCTCAATCATGAGACCAGAGCTTGAATCTCAGCACTCACATGATAAGCCAAACACCCCTGAATATGCCTGTAACCCCAGTCTGAGATAATCACTGAGGTTGATGGCTTCCAGCCTACCCCAGTTGCAAGCCTCAGGTTCAGGGGAGAGCCTGCCTCAATGGAAGAGGCAGAGAGTGATAGAGAGGATCCCTGACACCACCTACTGGTCTCCAGGCATTTGCACACAGGTGTGCACATGTGCTCACATGGACACATATGCATATACACACTAATCTTTTTCTAAAATTTTACGTTTATCATTTCTAACCAAATCTATACCTGGGCCCAAGCCTTAACAGCAATGAGAAAACAGAATTTAAAAATTCTTGATTTGACCAGCTCAAATCCCAACAGGTAAGGTACCACCCCTACCTAAAGAGCCTTTGGCAATTGGTACCTGGTGGGGGACGGAGCTTCAGGGATACAGCTCCTGGGAGGCTACTCATGCTCCAGGAGATTATTCCCTACATACATAAAACCAGCACTAAAGTAGACTCAGTGGGTTCAAACCAGTGAGGATACATGAAGCTGGGAAAGTAAAGTGGTATAGGGGATGGAGAGGAACTAGAAAGGAGGGAATGTGGCGTGATTGGATCAAGACACTATGTATACATATATAAAATTCTCGAACAATAAAAAAATTAAAACTTGCGCTGAGAATATATAGCTTCCTCTGAATTTGAAATGGATATTATTAACAGTGTGGTTTCCATTTCATAGGTAAGTTAATTTTTTTAATCTGTGTCTTAGGTTTCTATTGCTGTGAAGAGACACCATGACCACAGCAACTCTTACAAAAACAAACATTTCATTGCACCTAGGAAATGTAATTGTTTTTCATTTTAAACAATTACATTTCCTAGTACATGTAAGTCATTCATAGACAAATAATAAATCCATCATTTCAAAGTCTTTTTTTTTAACTTCAGCAAATTGAACTCCAGCATAATTAAAAGAACTTTTAAGATAACTGAAAAAAAAAGAAAACATTTAATTGGGGCTGGCATACAGTTTCAGTGCATTATCTTCATGGCATGAAGCATGGCAGCATACAGGCAGACATGGTGCTGGAAAAGGAGCTGAGAGTTCTACATCTTGATCCACAGACAGCAGGAGAATGTATGCCACACAGGGCATAGCTTGAGCATATAATCCCACCTCCACAGTGACACACTTCCTCTAACAAGGCCAACACCTCCTAATAATGCCACTTCCTATGGGCCAAGTGTTCAAACACAAGAGTCTATGGGGGCCATTTCTATTCAAACCACCCCAATCTGTTAGAGACTGTGATGCTTGAAGGGACATCACAAAAAGAAGAGTTGGGTAAAGATTTTATTATTTGAAAATGTATGTTCAGATTTCACTGATATACAAAATTTTGTTTTGAAACAGTTTCTCTATATAGCTAGCATAGGCTGGCCTAAAACAAATAGCTCAGGCTAGCATGGACCTTTTGATGCTTTTGCTTCAGCCTCTTGAGTGCTGGAATTACAGGCGTGGGCCTCCTGCCTGGATCTGGGGTTATTTTAAACCATCACCAAAAAAAGCAGGTACACACATAGTTACCCATGATCTGAACGAATGGAAAAGATACTTATGCTTTGGACCACTAATTCCCTAAGAGTCACATTCCTAATTTCTTCTTTAATTTCCATTTCTGAAGAATCAGTTCTCTCTTATTTGAAGCCAAAGTTTCATGGAAACTTTTTCTGGCTCTCAGCAATCAGTTCCCATCACTGCCATCCTCCACGAAGGACTTTTGCTCAGCATTGTTTCAGGAGGACAATAGCCATCTGTGTGTGATGCTTTTATATTTCATAGAATTTTTTTAAAATGCATAGCATGTTCCTTTTAGCAAAATGTCTGGATAGCTGAATAACAATTTCTATGCAGAAGTCAATTTCTAGGTTAAAAATGAAACCACTAAGTTGATAATGAGAGTCAATTTGCATAGATCTTGCTTTATGTTACCTCCGTGATGTCAGGGAGGGGGAAATGCCTAGGGAATATGTGATTAGTCCAAAAGAGATGGATTCAGTTCGTTTGATAAATATAATTAGCCTTTAAACACCACCTTCATTTAACAAGGAATAATTTGTAGAAGACAAAGGAGGTTTATGCAAATTCTGAGAAGCATTCTGCTTTATAGGTTAGCCCTTCTCTGTACTTATTCAGGACTGAGATAACTTGACCTTCATATTGAGTGAATAGCTTTATTGAGGGAAGATTATTGCTGGGGAATATCAACACTGTTCTGGTGGCTCTAGGAAGGATTATACTGTGAAACAGGTGCTGACGTGAGCAACCACACAGAAATAACCAGAAACAAAGGTCCTTCATTCCTCTGCGGCCAGATAGAAATCCTGGGAACCAAGCGGTTAGCCTCCCAGCACCAAAAGCTGTCTCCCACTAGTTCTCAAAGGCCGAGTCTGTATTTATTTTTCTTTCTTAAATGTCTGCTTCCTCTTTTAGTAAAATTTAGAAGGCACCAGTTGCTGAAGAAAGAGGAATCATTACTGGCCCTCAGACTTTACCTTTTGACCCTTGACAATGTTACCTTAAATGTACTTAAAGCTGGATCCTTTGAGGAACTGGGGAGATAGTTTAATCAGGAACATGCTTGTCTCAGGAGCATGAGGGGCCTGGTCCAAAAACCCAGAGCCCAGGTGAAAATCAGTAATCTTCAGAACCCACCTAAAAAAGCCAATGTGAGGGCACATGCCTGTACTCTCCACAGTGGTCAGATGGGAGGTAGACACAATTCTATCCATGAAGCTCATTGGCCAGCTAGCTCTGGCAAAGTTCCAGGCCATTGATAGATCCTATTTCAAAGAAAATGTAGAAGAAAATGGAAGTCCATGGTGTTCCTCTGACCTACAAACACTCACTTGCATCCATACAATACAAGTACCTGTGCATGCACACACACACACACACACACACACACACATGCACCTGTGCACTTGCATCCTTTTTGCCCTTCTGGGAGACTGATTTTGGTCATTGTCTTTTGCTATAACACTCCAAGTGAGAGAATGAAAGCATGTTCATTATCATTTCCAACTCTGAAATATTCCAACTCCCAGAAGTTCTGAGGATAGCTTTGGCATATGCTAGAACTCCATTATTCCAAGTCCCATTTGATCAGTAACCAGAACTGCTGTTGTTGGTTAAATAAGAGTTTATAGGGCTGACAGCATAGCTTGGTTGGTAGAGTACTTACCTAACATGCACAAAGGATTGGGATTGATCCACAGCACCACATAAACTGGGCACTCTGGTACATACCTTTAATCTTAGCACTCAGGAGATGAAGGCAGAAGGGTCAAAATCCAAGTTCATCCTAGGCAACATAGTGAGTTCAAGGCCAGCTAGGCTGCATAAGATCTTGTCTCAATAATAATAACAACAACAATAATAGAATTTCTGTTGTATGCAAATTAAAACTTGAGGATATTCCATCTCAACATATAAAATGGTCCACTTAGGTCTTGGAAAAATTAATGGGCCTGAATGATGAGAAGGCACTTTATTCATAAGGATCTACACGAATGTCACGGAGTATTACTGTGTGTTTGACTTTCACTTGGGAGATTAGAAAACCTTAGAGCTGCCATTTAAGAACTAGCAGATGTAGCTCAGTAGTAGAGCACATACCTAGCATACACGAGGTTCTAGGTTCCTCAACACATGCACACACAGAGAGACTGAGTGATGGTCAGTGGGTGTGTTACTTGTCCTAGTAAATCAGGTTTTGTCTTAAGTTGATCCTAGTGCAGAACACCTCCCCTTGTTGCTCTAGAATAACAGCCCCCACCAGCATTCTGGCCTGAGTGTAGCACTGTGTCTTTGCATGCATCACTCAAGATCTGGAGGTGCCGACTAACAGAAGACTTAGGAAGGCTGTGTGAGATGACAATGGAAAGTGTATATTCAGACAAAAAGATGGGAAAGAAAGTAGATAAACATCTATATTATTAGTAAAAATAAAGTTTTCATTTGAGAACAACAAAGACTGAGCAAGGGCTCCAGGAGGCCACCCAGAATACCTACTCATGACATAGATGTATGTTGACAATTTATTTGGATTTTTGGGGAGGATTCTTCTTTAGGCAGCCTCTGTTGCTTCCATTATTCAATCTACAAATATCATTTGCATGCAGAACCCATCCCACCCCAGGAATTTATATTGTTGTTATCCAGAAGACATTTGTAGCAATTATTTCCTTTTATTGTATTCTTAACAAAAAATAAAGGGGCTCCTCTGGGAGTTTCCTACTGACACCAAAGTGTATGAAATAACTTGATTAGCCCTGGAAGGAATAACCATTGGAATGCTGTTTGTTTCTTCTTCTCGGATTCAACCTCTGTAGGAAAATATGGATCAGGTTTCTGGGCTAAATGTGCCAAACACTCAGGAAATTTATGCAGTTTAATATCTGCAATGCAAATGTGCAATTTACATATCATCTCAAACTGGCTTGTCCTGCTGAGAGTAAGGCAAGCAGACATTGCTCATCTAAATAAAATTGATATTGTTGGCATGGTTTTTATTAAGGTGTTTTCATTCATAACATTTTAGCTACTGGGGTGCTGCTTCTAGTAGCTGCTATGACTCCAGAGAAACAAAGAACTAGCTCTGAGGCTCTGAGTTGGGTCCCTGAAATTTCCATCCCAGAAGCATTTTATTTGGTTTTTCCTCTATAAAATAGGGAGCACAATAATTCTACTTCATATGGTTTGTTATGAATAGGTAACATGATTCAGGTGAAATACTTAACACTGAAGGGAAAGCCAGTTGAGTCTTTAAAGAGTAGAAACAATTATAACACTGTTTTAAAGATAATGACAAAAAGTTAAATGACTTTGCCACAGAGTTATTAGAGTTGTGCATTAGATTTTTTAAAGAAAATGATAGGGATTTGTTTTTAATTAGGAAACAGAGATGAGGAAGAAACCCTTAAAACCCAGTAGCTGGGGGAATACAGATATTTGTGTAGCACTCACTCAGTGATTCCCAGTGTTTACTCCAGACTGGTGAGAGGAACTTCTTGTAGTCATTTCCAAGGTCATGATTAGTGCCTTGGAAAAGATAGAGAGTGCTGAGAGGCAAAGGTGGGAGCTCTGTGGCCAGGCAGGGAAGGAACACCTGTCGCTCTCACTGAGATGGTACTAGGAGAAAGCCATAGTCAGAAAACCACTCCGTTGCAAAGCAGTCTGGGAAAAAGGATGTCTCTTGGCAGCCCTGACACTTCTTTCTCTGTGGAAAAAGGGAAGGCTCTCGATCTGTTAGTCTTCTAAGAGTGATTGCTAGAACATGAACCCAGCTCAAGGAAATTGCTGACTTTTGAATTTACGAGCCTGTCTACAGTTTATAGTTTTGTGGTTTTCCTCTTATTAAATGAGGTCGTGGGAATAAATAGTTTATAAGATGCTTCCAGTTCTCACAGTTATAAAGTTAGATAGCACCTGTTGACAAAATACCACCCTGCTTAAAATCCTTCCCAATTAAGCCAAATGCCTACAAAAAAAGTAGGCTAAAGGCAACATGGATTTGTTCTTTGTTCTGTTTTTCAAACGTCAATAATATTACATCAGGTTATTACACACAAGTGCCAAATATTATTTAAAACTGATATCTTAATTATAGCAGCCTCTTAATATTAAATAATCTTAAATTTTCTAATAATCACATTATTTCAAGTATTGTTTTTCCCTTGGCTGTGTGGAACTCCCATCAGAAAACACAGGAAAAGGGGCTGGAGTGATGGCTCAGCAGTTAAGACTAGTTGTTACCCTTGCAGAGGACCCGGTTTGGGTCCAGCACCTACCTTGCAGCTCCCAGCCACATGTAGCTCCAGTTCCAGAGGATCTGATACCCACACCTGGCTCCCACAGGTGCTGCATGGACAGGATGCATGGACATACATGTAGGCAAACATCCATACACATAAAAAATCATCTTTAAAAAATATTTTTTAAATCATAAAGAAAAGACTTAGGATCAGAGTTAAATGTGAACCTTCTTATAAACTGGTAACATAAATGTGAAAATTTGAGGTGTGTGTTATTTTTATCCATATTATTCACAAAGACATAGATGTTTTAATTCTTTTCTTTAGCCAGGACAGGATTTGAAGCAACTACTTTGTAAAACTGTATGGGTTAACTTCCTGGTGCTGTGACAAAATACAAAAATCAAGTTACAAAAGTGAAAGATTTATCTTGGCTCAAAGTTTCAAAGATTTTAGTAGTCCATAGTCAATCGATCCATACAATTGCCCGTAGCTTTGAACCTATACAAGGCAGAGAGCACTGTGGCAGGAAGCACCTAAGAAGTTGAACTGTAGCTGGAAAGTTGGCTCTGTGGTTAAGAACTCTTGGAGCTCTCTTAAGAGGAGAGATGGCTCATAACAATCCTTATTTCAAGTCCCAAGGGCTCTGATGCCCTCTTCTGGCCACTGTAGGCACCAGACATGCACGTAGTACACATACATACATGTGGGTAAAACACTCATACACATAAAATAAATAAATCTTTTAAAAGTAATAAAGAATAAAGTATTTTAAAAAGAAAAATAAGCTAACTATCTCATGGTTTCTGGAAAACAAATGGGACAGATCCCAAAGTTCCTTCAAGGGAATACCCCCAATAATATAATTGCCTCCAACTACATCCCTAAATGTTCCATTAATTCCTTTTAGTGTCATAGGCTAGAGACTAAGCCTTAGCCTATGAGGCTTTGGGGACTCTCAACACTCAAATTATAGAAAGTATTTCTGAAATCTAAAGTAAGAACATGAACTCTGCCCCAAGGAGATGAGCACTTGTTATGACTTAGTCATAAATGCAGATAATTTATTATAAATTGCTTACAGTATAGTCCCAGGATCTAGAGCAGCAGTTCTCAATCTGTGGGTTATGACCCTTCTGGGGGTCAAATGACCCTTTCACAGGGGTCTGGTATCAGATATCCTGCATATCAGATATTTACATTATGATTCATAACATCGAAAAATTACAATTATTAAGTAGCAATGAAAATAATTTTATGGTTTGGTGTCACCACAACATGAGAAACTACATTAAATGGTTGCAGCATTAGAAAGATTGAAAGCCACTGCTCTAGAAGGATGCCCCCCCCCAGAGGGTGAACAGATGATGGATAGATAATGGATGATGATGAAAGATGATAGATAGATAGATAGATAGATAGATAGATAGATAGATAGATAGATAGATAGATGTAGATGATAGGAAGAAGGGAGAAAGAAAGAAAGAAAGAAAGAAAGAAAGAAAGAAAGAAAGAAAGAAAGAAAGAAAGAGAGAGAGAGAAAGAGAAAGAAAGAAAATGGACACAGACTCTTTATCCACATTGAAAAGGAAGGGAAAAGGGAATACAGAAGGGAGGAAGCAAACCTGAGCAAGACCTTGGCTGAATCCTGAATTATATAAACAAGTGGTCAACTGGGGATATGTTATTTAGCCAATGACCACTGTGGCTACAAATACAATAGTATCTATTTCCCAAGAGCATTTTTTAAAGATGTTTTGACAGAATAAGAAAAGTCACTCAAATAGACAGCTTGCTCTGTTGACTTTCAGAGCATCATCCTGTGTGATCCATTCCCATTTGGTTGCGTGTGTCTTGAATGAATAGTGGTGAAGACCCCAGAAGGTTCTTCCATTTACTCACTTGCTCTTTCAGTATTTACTTCCATCAAATGCTGTGCTTAGCACTATGGTGAGAGTAGCAAACAAGAAGGACAAGGAAGGCATCCTATAGAAACTTCAAGCACAGAGACAAACACAGGCCTTATCACCAGCCTGAAGACATGTACAGACTGTTTGCCCAAGAGCACCAAGTCACCATCTTGGCACTGTGGTGGCTGAGCAAGAGGAAACATCTCTAGGGACCACCTGGATAAATGACTCAGACTCTACCATCTGCATATTGACTAGGAAATTGCCTACTGACATTTTTGTCAATGCTTACAGATTTTAACTAGCAGTTTTGTTGAGGTGAAGGTGGTGGTGGTGGTGGTGGTGGTGGTGGTGGTGGTGGTGGTGGTGGTGGGCCTCTCACTGAACCCAGAGCTCACTGCTTCAAGCTGGCCTTGCAAGCCAGCTTGCTCCAGAGACTGCTGTCTTTGCCTCAGGAGTGCTGAGATTATAGTCCATGATTTCCATGAACATTTAAATGTAACCACTTCTCTTTTTCAATTATGTTTTTATTTATTCTTTTTATTTCTTTTATTTTTAGATTATTATGTAATTACATCACCCCACACACACACACTTCCCTTCCTTCCATTCAAACGCTCCCATGTGTTCTTCCTTGCTCTCTTTCAAATGCATGGCTTCGTTTTTTTATTAATTATTGTTACATGCATATATGTATATACATAGATAGTCCTAACTATAACCTTCACAGTCAATATAATGTTCCTTGTATGTATGTTTTCAGGGCTGACCATTTAATTTTGGATAACCAGTTGGTGTGTTCTTCCTCGGGTAAGACCATTTCTCCCACTGAGTGTTCCTTAGTTGCCTGTAGTTCTTGTTGTAGGGTTGAGACCTTGTGTGCTTTCTCTCATCCACTTGGGCACGTCTATTATTTTGTCATTGTGCAGCTCATGTTTAGGCAGTCATGTTGGTGAGACTTTATGGGGGTAGGTTCTGACATTACTAAGAAATACAATCTCATAACAAACTCCCTGATTCCCTATCTGTCTCTTACCATCTTTCGACCTCCTTTTCTGTAATGTTCCCTTAGGTTTAGGTGTGGGAGTTGTTTTGTGGATGTATCAGCTGAGACTGGGCTCCACACTCTGTATTTTGATTTGTTGTGATTTTCTATAATGGTGTCCATCTGTTGCAAAGAGAATTTCCTTGATGATGGGTAAGAACTACAGTAATCTGTTAGTATAAGGACAAATATTTAGACTGTAGTTAGGGATTATGCTGTTTTAGGAAAGTGGTGATTATAGGTTCTCCTACAAGATGGGTAACTTCACTACCCCTGGCTAGGTTTTCAGTACCAGACATGGTTTTCCCTCTTGTCAAGCGAGCCTTAGCTCCAATTAGAGAGGTGTTGGTTACCATGAAGGTATGCTTGCCACTAATGTACCCTTAGGTTTATCATGCCATGATGGTTGTGGTTCATAGGCATCATAGCTGGATAGGACTGTTTGTTGTTTTCTTCCTTTAGAAGCATACAAGGCCCCTTCTGGTACCATGAAAGCTAGTCCTGAGGGAAGCATTTAAGTCAGTTCCAGCTCAAAGGCATCTGGGACTGTGTCTGAAGTGTATGGTGTCTTCAAATAGGGACCTACCATCTACCTCTCAGGGGCAACCAAGGGCAATCATTTCTGATGTTGGGGATTTTGTTAGGTGGTTTTTGGCTCTTTGAGGGAACATTGTCAATTGAGATGCAAATTTTTCATTTAAACTATATATACACCAACTTATATTATTATAGGGCTTATATTATTATTAAGGCAACTAGTTAATATGATTCCCTATGACTTTTTCAGACACCTTTGCTGTTATTTTATCCTCCTTCTGTATTTATCTCCCTTACCCTCCCTAATTAAAGTCCCCCTTTTTTCTATTCCCCTAATCAGATCACTTGTACCTGCTTTTCCCTTCTCTTTTGCTCCCTCAACCCCCTACCCAGGCAATGGTCCCTTCCAGTAGGTAAATGATATAGGAGGAGGAAGTAGGATGCTCTTTCATAATTTATCTGATGGTGGAAAAGAATGCCCAATCTAATTCCCATGCAAAGATCATTAATGAATTTCAAATCTACAGAGCCAAGGCTGTCCTGTCCTGTCTTAAAAGGATTAGGCATTGGATTAAGGGACTTTTCTGTTCCAGCAAAGCTTACAGGAGCTTTCCTGTTTTATTGAGGGAGAATTCTTTTTAATTTGAACAAGATTTATCCTTCCTTTGTTCTCTTACCATAGAATCCAAGTTGTACCTTACCAATACTTTGATGACCCAAGTTAAAGTTCTTAGAGGCTGTGTGTGTGTGTGTGTGTGTGTGTGTGTGTGTGTGTGTGTGCGCGCACTCATGCATCTATGGAGACCGTAAGTTTACTTTGGTGTCTTCAGTCACTCCCCTCCTTACATATTGATGCAGGGCCTCTCACTGAACCCAGAGCTCACTGCTTCAAGCTGGCCTTGCAAGCCAGCTTGCTCCAGAGACTGCTGTCTTTGCCTCAGGAGTGCTGAGATTATAGTCCAGGCCACCACACCCACCTGGCATTCACATGGGGACTGGGGATCGATAGTCCCATTTTCACACTTACCCAATGAGTCAGTCATTCATTATATGCCCCTTTCTGTATTTAAGTGAAGTCTATTTCAAACCCACCATGGATGCTATGATCAGGATTTTAAAGATTTTCTTTACCTTCAGTCTATGAGACAGGTCTCAGATAAATAGTGTAAACTATGTATTTTATTTCAACCACACAATAAAGCTTCACTTACCAGGAACTGACTTACTTATGAACCTCGGGTACCTAGAAAAACTAATGCCAAGTCAACTCCTGATTCTTATGTTAAGAATGAAAAGCCTTCAAATTCTCCTTGGACTTCCTTAGAGTTTTGGTTTTGGTTTGGCTTGGTATGGTTTCGTTTTGAGGGTTTTTTTTTGTTTTGTTTGCTTTATTTTGGGTTTTGGAGGGTTTGTTGTGTTTGGGTTTGGTTTTTTGTTTATTTGCTTTTGTTTGGTTTGTCAGTTGGGTTTTTTGTTTGTTTGTTTGTTTTTTGTTGTTTTGCTTTGTTTTGTTTTGTTTTGTTTTTTGAGACAGGGTTTCTCTGTGTAGCTTTGGAGCCTGTCCTGGAACTTACTCTATAGATTGGGCTAGATTCACACTCATAGAGATTCACCTGCCTCTGCCTCCAAAGTGTTGGGATTAAAGGCATGCACCACCACCTCCTGGCAGTTTCTTTGTTCTTAATATACTTTCACTTCTAAAGTGTTTGATTATCTAGTTTTCCAACTCACAATAGAGAAAGGGCATCAGAGACTGGCAACTTCAAGTTGACCACCAGGGCAGGAGAAAGTCTAGAACCTAGCAAAAAAAAAAAAAAAAAAAAAAAAAAAAAAAGTACAGATTGAAAAATGATAAGGATCTAGGGAAGTGGTTCATGTGCTGAAAGGGACTTGTCACCAAATATGATGACCTGAGGTCATTCCTCAGAAACCCATGCGGTAGGAGAGAACTCACTCTCACAAGTTGTCCTCTGACTTCTACCATGGCTCTCACATGTGGGTACAAACACACTTGATAGATAGATAGGTAGGTAGATAGATAAATAGATGGATACATACATACATATACAGACAGACAGACAGACAGATGTTTTAAACATGAATAGGACTAGGGAAATGGCTCAATAAAGTATATGCCACACAAACAAACAAACACGTCTGAGTTTAGTTCTCAGAACTTACATAAAAGAGCCAGGTGCTGAGGAAGTGGACACAGCGGATCTCTTGAGCTCCCTGGTCACCCGACCTAACTGAATCAGCAAGCTGTAGGACCTAAGAGACCTTCCTCAAAAAACAAAGTGAATGGCTCCTATGAAATGACACTTGAAGCTGACCTCTGTCCTCCACGTGTACATGCATACACACATGCATACACACACACACACACACACACACACACACACACACACACACTCACACACACCAAACATTTACTTGAAGATAAGAAAGTATATCGTAACAGCCTAGGGCTAGGACGCCAGGTTCAGAGGCACCAGCCAATTAGGAAGCTCCTGAGTCTCTGTTTGTTTCCAGCTACGTGGAACAGCTGACAACCATAAAACTGCAGGAATCCAGGTAAGGTGTAGCACACTTTGTATGGTTGTTCTCACTTTGGGGTGTTTGATAGTTGTGCTAATTTAAGAATAATAGCATCTGAAACCAAAAATAGCCCTTGTTTGGAAAATCTTATTCAAAACAAACAATTGCAACTGAAATTAGTGTCAGAAAGCCACCTAAGAACTTGGAACAACTCAAATCAGGTGATTCCTTGTCCTCTCTTAACAGTGATGTTCTGATCTGCTGACTTTTTGATGCTGTGTCAAATGAGGCAGGTTTCTCACCTATGTTTGAATCTACAATGGCTGGTGCTCATAGTCAGGTTGCTTCCTGCCCCAAATCAAGATTGTTCCACACTCATTGCATTGAGAGAAGAGAGCCTGCTCTCCAGTCTCTGCAGACGATGGGTGCTGAGGCCTGAGGAAGGGAACTGAAACCAAATGATACTGAGAAGGAAAGTGCCCGATACCTAACAGTTAAAGGCTCAGAATAATGTTACCTCTTAATAACTCTCAGTTTACTATAACTATGTTTGAATTTATAGAGGCTGGTACTGGTCAGTTGATCTCATAGAAAAGTGAGTAGTGTTGACAGCAGAAAATATAGAACCCTAAGATGTTCATACGAACTGGAACATTTGTGTGCAGTAATATTGTCTACCTGGGAAGTAGAATGTCATAGCTACCAAAATAATGATAAATGATGGAGATGTCCCGAGGATAACTGGGTGCTGTAGATGCAAGCTGATGGAGGCAGGGAAGAAGCTGGACCATTGTCTATGTGCAGTTGTGAGCTATGTCAAATTCTGACACCTAGGGTTTTGCAGCTCAAATGAACCATTCTCCCTATTTGATGCTGCCTCTTCTCATCTTACTCATTCCCAATCTTCTTGTGTATTTTTGCATAATTACCTTGTCCATAAATACATTTTTTCAGACTGTTTATATTTGCTCTATGAGGGAATTCTGAGATACAGGTTATCATTTTGTTTTTTCCGCATCAAACCAATGACTTACAATCATCACAGAATGTTTTATCATTATATATGGTCTATTTAATGGAATCCAAAAGACTCCACATCTTGATGAGAAAAGTATCTTTTTTTATCTTACATGGCAGATGATGCTATAAATATTATTTGTAAAAAACTTTGAAAATATGAAGACAAAGGTGCTAAAGATTTTTGGTACTGTTTCTCATTTTTATTTATGCCTTTCATCCATGAAGCAGCTTCAAATTAATGTTTATTCCAAATCTCACTTAGTTATTCATCCAAGAAACAACATACTGAAAGACAAAACTATTCACTGCTCTTGTCTCATTCCCTCCTGCTAATAATGAATGTATAGTGTATCTCCATATGCTATGTAGAGTGCGTTTTAGAATACTGTAAGGAAGGCACCTGACCGTGTTAAGAATGATGGATGTAGGTATGAATGTATTTTCATGCACCTGCCAGTGACTTTGTGGAACAGAAATTCAATGTAAGCAAACCATTTAAATTCTATGTTTTCCCTATGTTTGTGCTCACTATGCAATGGATAAGTGAATGTTGAATGCTAATTCTGTTAGCCCACCTCATGAACTAGACAAAAGGCAAGTGTGACTTCATAAAGTAGCAGAGACATAAGGGCTGCATCCCAGAGCTATAAAGATGTGTAAATACGTCCTCTCCTCCTGGGTGACTCTAGGTTAACAGCAGTCCTTCCACAGCAAACATCTTGTGTGTGGCTAAGAAACCCAAGTTACTTGATCAAATTAAGTAATCCCCCCACTGCCCAGCTAAGTGGCACTAGATCTTAGCAATTTGTTCTAGAAATACCACCTGTGGGTGACTGCTGTTCACACAATGCCCTACATGTATCCTCAGGCCTGGTGCTCAATCTGCTGGACTCAAGACAAATGAATTAGATATGAATCCTTTCTTCTGTCTGTCACCAATCTAGCTTCAGACTCTAACTACATCCCAGAAATGCCCAAATTAAAAATATGAAAATTCACTAAATTATCTTCAAATGTCTTAATTTTTTACTCAAATACTACATGATAACTATACAGAAAAATAGAGTTTGTTATAATTTTAGTGTGTTCTTATGATGTACTTTGTCTTTTTATGGAGCCAAATATTCAGATTTAACTTCTGACTGCTATTGAGGAGAGGAGGAAAAAGGCTTACCTTGACCCAATAGGTACATTCAGATAGCCCTTTATATTCAGTATGTGGGATATGTGTGTGTGTGTGTGTGTGTGTGTGTGTGTGTGTGTGTGTGTGTCTGTCTGTCTGTCTGTCTGTCTGTCCAGAGAAGGATGCTGAGTATCCTACTCGATGGCTCTCTTCCCTATTTCCTTCAGGCAGTATCTCTGACTGAACCTGGAGCGAGGCTGCCAGACAGCAAGCCAGGCAATTCTCCTGTCTCCAGCCCTCACAGCACTAGGGTCACTGGTGCGTGAGGATCCCTGGGTGGCTTTTTACATGGATTCTGGGGATTCAAACTCAGGTCCTCATTTTGTGCAACAAACACTCTTACCCACTGAGCTATCTCCCAGCCTCTATATTCAGCTGTATTCAGTATTTTTAACAGTTGTGTGCTAAGAGGTAGGCAGAAGACATACTTTGTTCCTCTTCATGTCCCTGGCAACATCCTGTTCTGGGCCTACGTGCCATACAGCTTAGCAAATGCAGAAGCTTGAGGGAATTGGTGTGGTCAGTTATGAGCCCCTTCCTAGCCCAAACAAAAGGTAGCATGGTATGATTATGGTAACATTGTAGAAGACACAGTATATTTACAACAAAAATTGTTGGCAGTAGCTTATTGGACTATGAAGATGGAAATAACATATATGTAAATTATTCCAAATTTATCTAACATTTTAGGAGTTGTCTTCATGCTTCATAATTTTTTAGTTAACTGAAATTGTTAAATGTCTCAACATTCATGTTTTTAAAATTAGCTCATCTATTAAAAGCAAATCTGCTTTAAATTGACATGTCTATTAAAAGGACTTTTTCAAAGGAAAAATTACTTTTTATTTTACAGTTCCATGAGATTATTTTATAGAAAACTTGTTTCACAGAATATCATGTGTGTTTTGGTAAGTTATTACAGTGACTGGTGAAAATAAAGAAAACATACAGCTTAGGCTGGTTCGGGGAATGGCTCAAGGGGAAAAGTGATTGCCATGCATATATGAGGCCCTGAGTTCTGATCCCCAGGACACATGTAAAGCTAGTGTGGAAATGATGGTGTGTAATCCCGGTGCTTCTACATCCAAACAGGAGGAAAGACCAGAGAATCCCTAGGAGCTGGTGGGCCAGTTAGCCTGGTGTATGCAGAAGGGAACTAGAGATGCTCTTTTAAACATGTGGAAAGCAACAAGCCAAAACCCAAAATGCCCACATGTGCACGATGGCATGTAAGTGCCTGCTCTCACACACAGGAGCATTCACACACACACACACACAACACACACACACACACACACACACACACATACACACACCACATGCACATACACTCTGACTTTTCTAAAGTGTACAACCTTATATTTATATCATAGGTATTCATTGTACTAGAGCTTGGATTTTCTCAAAATAAAACCAAGATGATGATGTATCTCCTAACTCTGGTCACCTGCCTGTTCAAGAGCTTCTACCTGCAAGTTCAGAGCCCAAAGCATCTAGTTGAACAATACAGAGTGTCTCATAGTCAAGCATCTAACCCTCAAATCTAAGGTTTTCCACGGTGTTTAAAGGACACGCTCAGATTTATTAAGTGGTGCCACACCTAAATCGTGAAGCTGGGGTTGAAGGGCCGTCAGAACATAGACAGTTTCACCTGGAACACCATGTTTTATCAAAAGAGCTTATCCAACATACACACACACTTTAACAGAGACAAAATACATATTTGAAAAACATATGCACAGACACCTTGGGCTAAATTTTAACTTCATACAAAGTATGTTGCTTTGTAGGGAGCTCTTTAATGGATCATCTGTTTAATTTATATAGGATTGCATTTTATAGTCGTTTATCAAGTGGGAGGGAAGATGAATATGGATGGTTGAACTGCTTTTATAAAGGAGCTGCAGCAAAAAGAAGTAACAGGTTTTGGGTATGCCAAATAAATCCCAGCCACAGACCACAAAACACAAGAGACTAAAGAAAAAATCTGCAGCCTGCCCAGCCTTCTTATTAGACAAGCTTGAGCAGGCACACCATGTTGTTTAGAAGTCTTGGTTTATTCTTGGTCAATGTATAAAAACTAGTTTGCAACAAATAGTAGCATAGTTAGTTTACATTTCATTTAAAACAAAATAAAAAAATTAAGAGATTTTTTTTTTTTTTTTTTTTTTTTTTTTTTTTTTTTTTTGGTTTTTTCGAGACGGTTTCTCTGTGTAGCTTTGCGCCTTTCCTGGAGCTCACTTGGTAGCCCAGGCTGGCCTCGAACTCACAGAGATCCGCCTGCCTCTGCCTCCCGAGTGCTGGGATTAAAGGCGTGCGCCACCAACACGGCCGGCTCTAAATTAAGAGATTTTTAAAACTAGAAAAAGGATGGCCATGCTATGTTTGAGCCATTTATACACATCCCAGGAAGGAAAAAAGTATAGCCCTGTAGCTGAAGTTTTCTCTAGTCCTGCCCAGTCCCACAGACTCCGCAGCCATTTATAAAATAATCACTCAGAAGCTTATATTAATTAAAACTGCCCGGCCATTAGCTCAGGCCTACCACTGACTAGCTCTTACCCATAATTCTTATTTATGTTTAGCCACGTGGCTTGGTACCTTTTCTCAGTTCTGCTTCACATCTTGCTTCCTCAATGTGTCTGGCTGGTGACTCCTGACTCAGCCTTCCTGTTCCAGAATTCTCCTCTCTGTTTATCCTGCCTATACTGTATTTCCTGCCTGGTAGACGGCCAATCAGCAATTTTATTTATCAACCAAATCAGAGCAACCACACATTCACAGCATACAGAAATGATATCTACAGAATGATATCCACAGCACTTCCCACTTTTCTTTTTCTTTTTCTTTTCCAAAAAGGAAGGTTTTAACTTTAACATAGTAAAAATTACATATAAACAAAACAATTATCAATGAAGAATTATAGTTATAGTATCTAGTGTATTTGTATTTGACAAAATTAAAGAAGATATTAGCCTCTCTTCTGTGTGCAGAAATAACAATTTGAGTACTGAGTTAATAGAGGGGTGAGCATAGTGTTTTTTAAATCATCCAGACAGGGACCAAATCATCATTTTATAATTGGCTTCTAAGTTGTATCCTTTATACCTGTTGATATAGCTATATGACATAATTTTTATTATCATTTATTTTTGATATTATAATTATATCATTTCCTACTTCCCTTTCCTCTCTCCAAACCCTCCATATACCCCTCCTTACTCTCTTTCAAATTCATGGCCTCTTTCTTCATTAATTGTTGTTAAATGCACATATGTATGTTTATATGGTATATTTTATTTAAGATTTTGCAATTATCCCTTTGACCAAAATTGGTCTAACTAATGGGGTCTCCGTTCTTTATCCATAACAAAGCTTCTAAAACACTGTATATTGTTATCCACTCTACAATAGTCACCCCACTTTGCCTGAAAAATAGTTTTGTGTGTGTGTCCATGTGTGAATGTCTACATGCAGGTGCATATGGAGACCACCAGACCCAACCTCAAGTGTCTTTCTCTGTCACTCACTTTATTTTTTGAGATCGAATTTCCTCACTGAACCTGGAGCATACACATATGGCTAAGCTAGCTAGCCAACAAGTCTCCTCTCCACCTCCCAACAAGGGATTATAAATACCATTGTACCTGGCTCTTTTATATGGGTTCTAAAGGATGCAACTTGGGTCCTACTATCTTGGCCAACACTTTACTGACTGAACCATCTCCCTGGCCACAAAGCTAATTCCTTTTCAGCAGCACAGTGGCCAAGCCTTGCTAGTCTGCTGTTCTTTTTCATTCCCTACCCTCCGTGCTTCTCTTCTTTATCTGCTTTCTGGTTTTGCTATGTCTTTCCCTGCCTTGCGTATTCTCCCACACCATCCTCTCTCCCCTGTGACCTTCTCTTAGTTCATCTTCATAGATGCAAGATGCCTTGCCTGGCTCTGAATTCTAGTTTAACTAAGGACTATTCCTTTGACTGAAGATGCTAATCTGTTGACGTGTCTCTGGCCAGTGATGCCTGTTACCCTGACCTTTATGTTTCTGTATATAACTTGTGGTTTCACACCCCCAGCTGTCGTTAAGATTTTATCTTCGTCACTGGTTTTAAGCAAGTTGGCTGTGGTATTCCTTGGTATCATTTCTAACTGTGTCTTGTGCTTGGCGCACATCAAGCTTCTTGCATCTACACATGCTGGTTTTCACCACTCTTGGATAATTATATCGGTTTCTCTCTTCCCTCCCTCCTCGTCTCTCTCTTGGAGTTTTCTAATCAGATTTATCTGTCTCTTGTGCCTTCTGCTGGCCAATGCTCTTCCTTTACCCCAGGCTTTATTCTCTCTGATTCTATTTAGATCATTGACAACTCTATCATTGTGCATATTTTCTTCTGTAGTTCATTTCAAATATACTAAATCTCAGAGAGGATTTTTTTTCTTTACTTCAAAACTGCATATTTCAATTCTACAAGTTTTTATTTGATTGTTTTTATGCTTATATGATTATTTTTATCATATTTGTGCTTTTCTTTGCCTTCTTTCAATATAGTAACGGAGCACCTGCTCTACATTAGGAGAGGGGGAGAGAGCTCTTTGAATGTCTGCATCTGCTGATGATATTTTATCTATATATCATGGCTGGATCCACTCATGGTGGTTTTATTTCTTCTCGTTATGGATTTTCCTACATGCCTAAGGTTTTTTTTCCAACATAATGCTATATATCTTGAGGTGTTGGATCCATTACCAATACTGGATTTTCTATATTCCTCTAATTTTTTAAATAGTTCCAGACTCCATTTTTTCTGAACTTGATTTTAAGAGGTCATGAGGAGTAACAAATATACTTATTTATCTCTGATACCAAGGCCATACTCTGTAGAATCGAGACCAGACACACCATGAGTCAGGAAGCCCTTCCTCTCTGTCTATCTCTGGCTTCCCTTTCCTGAAGCCCTGTCTTTGGACTCAGGGGATTTCTTCATACAGGTGTTATTTATACCTACAGACCTCTGGAATGCTCTTCTTCAGATCACTCTCCTGTTTTAGTCTTCTCTGGTAGCTCTGATCACCTTAGCCTCAAAGAACTCTGAACTTAATAGCTTCAGTTCAAGCAGATCCTGTTTGGAGATCTGAGTTTATGTGGAAATGCTCTCTGGAGTAGACTAAGATAGCCTTAAGAATTACTCTGATTCTTATCTCCTGAACATCTCTGTCCTCCATTACAAATAGTCCATACTCTGAAAAACATCACTTCATACAGTTTATCCATATTCTTTGACGAGTCAGGAGTAAGGTTTCCTCCTCTCAGACATGACCAGATCAGGACCCTACCTCACTTCTTTTGATCCTCTTTCATTCTCATAAGTCAGACGGACAGTTTGTGAACACCTTGTCTTCCAGAAAAAAATCAGTGATGACACTATCTTCAATTTTATCTTTTTCTTCCTCTACATTACAGTAGGTTGCTGTTCTGTCATGTTATTCCTTCATGTGTGCAAGGTGCCTCTCACTGAACTAGAAGCTTCTTGAGTAAAAATATATACGTTGACATGCCCATAATATGCTCTTTCAAAATCCTCCATTGTATAGATCCAAGTGTGAACAGCATGGAGAGGCCTGAATAAAGGTCAGTTGAGAGAATGAACAAAGAGTCTCAGAAGAGATTTATAACATGTTCACATTAATTAATACGTGAGAATTGCTGCCCATGTTTAACACTGCAGACAAATTAAATGCATTCTGTATTTGCATTTACTTTACTGCTCCCTTCTAGTCTTCGTACAGTTTTAGCAGTGAGAAGACAAGAGAATAACGAGGATACTCATTAAATTTGCAGATGATGCCAGAGACTAAAAGAGTAAAAAATCTCAAAATATAAGATTAGACCTAATTATAGCCTCAGCAAGTAGGATAATCAGTGGCAAACAATGTATGTAAAGTTAAGCAAAACTACAAGGCATTAAATTTTAGAAGGAAAAGCTAACCCACTGTCATGACTTTCAAATTGAAAAGGAGGCAAAAATGAAATTTTCTATGATTGTAGGATGCTTTGTAAAAATGACAAAAATAATTATTCTTTTATGGTCATAATTGTAAAATGCCTTAAAAATTCTGTGACTTTTTGAGGGCTGTTTTTATTTGTTAAGAGCATTAGAAAGTATAGGTTAAGGAGAAAGCTATTAAGATGTTGCAAACGAGGCCTCTGTGGAAACTTATTTCCTTTTGCCTTTGGCTTTTTCATTTTCCTGAAAGAACAAAGGGTAATATATGGGAAATTAGTGTGTTTTAACAAAGAAAACACGCAAACAACAAGGAACACCTCGTGCCTTCCGCTGAAACAAAGGCATTGCCCTTGGCATTGAGAGTCTGTATATAAAAACCATGGTGAATGTTCACATTCAGAAAGAGGCTGGTGAGTATTGTACCAGCAGCTATTGAGGCTTACAAAACAATGCCTGGCATTCACGTTGCTCTGCTGGCTTTCAGTGAGCCATGAATATAGAATATAATCTAAAAGTCATGGTTAGCCTTTGAGATATAATTCCATTTCACAGATGATAAAATTGAATAGTCCCAGGTAAATAAGCTCTGAGTGACGTAGATAATTAGCAGGATAGCCTAGGCACTTATCAATGTGTCTACAGTTCTAAAATAAATAGAATCTTAACTGGAAGATGTACCAGTGTGGTCTTGATTGTATTTTGTATTGCTTTTTAATTTTTTAGAATGTCTTATAGCCCAGGCTGGCTTTAAACTCATTATGTAGTTGATGATTACCTTAAACTTATGATCCCCTGTGTCCATTTCCCAAGGACTAAGTTTAAAGCAGACACCATCAAGCCAAACTTTTGTGGTAAAGGAATTTGAACCCAAGACTTAATGCATGCTAGAGAAACACACTACCAACTGAGCTATATGTACATCTCTAGCCCTATAGTAGTGCTTTGAAGACCCTAGATGCTGAGAAATGGAAACAGTTACTCTCCACCCCTGCATATATACTGCTGTGAATGTCTATAAATCCATTCAGTGCAAAGAAAAAAATGTATTCACGATGCTCGGGCTTTGGGCACATGAAATAGAAAAGACAAACAATCTAAGACCGTTGCCTTCCTCCTACTTTGTCCTCTTAAATCCTTAAGCATAAGGTAAGCTTCAGTACTGTAATCTGATGCTGCTGCCAGGTTCTTCCCCATGGTGTAACGTTTAGTAATTTGTTGCCATGCCTCCTCCATTAATATGTTGGTTTGTATGTCTCTTTAAGAATGGTTAAGTTTGCCGGGCGTGGTGGCGCACGCTCTTTAATCCCAGCACTCGGGAGGCAGAGCCAGGCAGATCTCTGTGAGTTCGAGGCCAGCCTGAGCTGCCAAGTGAGCTCCAGGAAAGGCGCAAAGCTACACAGAGAAACCCTGTCTCGAAAAAACCAAAAAAAAAAAAAAAAAAAAAAAAAAGAATGGTTAAGTTTACCAGAGCCCTTAAAATTAAAGTAATTAAAGTGGGCACTATTGGTAAATTGATACTTATTAGAATTATCCTTAGCCAAATGAAGGGTCTTCTCTCCCACTACGAAAAAAAGCAAATGGGAAAAATTATCAAGAAGATGAGTTTTGAGGAATCTGTCACCTGAATCCTTCTGTTCTTTCTGAATTCTATTAACAGGTCAGCTGTTCTGAATATATGTATTTGGCTTGAGATGTGGGCATACGTAGATATGGATAAATGAAAGAAGGGCTTGAGAGATTCAAAGGACGTCTACATCACTGCTATGAGCAGACTACCACTTGGAGAAGTGGTTCAACCTGTGGGTTGTGACCCTTTGACAAACTTCTTTCTTCAATAATATTTACATTATGACTCATAACAGTAGCAAAATTACAGTTATGAAAATAACTTTATGCTTGGGGTTCAACACAACATGAAGGACTGTATTAAAGGGTCGCAGCATTAGGAAGGTTCAGAACCACTGACTTTGAAGATATCTTAAGTAGAATGTTCCAGAAGCTGTTCTACTAACAGTTGCAGTTCAGTCATCCCGTCTTTTTGGAATAAACATGGGTCTGCCCAACTTCTTGCTTTGGCTCTTTCTCTACAGAAGAGACTTCCAAGTTCTCAGTTCTCCCTCATGCTCTCTGCTGCTTTATTGGGGAAACTAGGGACCCCGACCATTGGCCCCCATGTTTCACCCACTGGCAGGACCATTATCATCACCATGGCAACAATACAATTTCCAGTCAGGGCTGATTACTGCTTCATTACTTTCTAGTTATAGCATTTGTAAAGTTAATACCTTATATCAACAGACAGGAACCTGTGCAAACTTTATTCTGAAATCTGTGACATTAGACAAAAAGAAACTGAACATATACTTTTTTGGAAAAAGGTCAGGATGCTGGATGAGTAATAAGAGATTGATTAACTCCACTTCTTCCTTACACACACAGGCAAAATGGCTTTGCAGAGGAAGAGCCTACTTTTTATCTTATCTATTTGATTTGATGTAAGAATAGAAGGAAGGACATGTAAGAAAGGCTTTCTAGCAAACTGTATATTCAGGACATGTGCTTATAGTCAAGTTGGGGGAAAAAATCAAATTGCTATTGAAATTAAATTAATAAAATGACTGTTTTCTTTTTTAAAGAATTACTAACTTTGTTTTCTTGAGAACTTCTTCCATTGGCTCTGTCCCTGTATCACTCTCCCTTTCCATTCCCTCGATTCCTCCCATGTCCCCTACTCCTTCCCAAATTCACAACCCCTCTTCTTTAGTTATTATTGTGGCATATATATGTATATATGTAGCATATATGCATACACATAGTATACAATCTACTGAGTCTGTTTAGTACATGTGGCCACTGATAGGTTGCCCATGCTCCAGTCAATTACCCCACAACCATTAGGATAACTGGACTCAGTTAAAAAACTAATAATAATAAAGGACATAAAGTTGGAAAGAAGATGTGATGGGAATATCCTGGAAGAGTTGGAGGGAGAGTGGTGAGTAGATATGATCAATATACATTGTATACATGTATGAAATTTAAAAGAAATTTCATTTCAAAGAATAAATTTTAAATATTTTGAAAAATACATAGTCTCTTGGAAAAGGTCACAAAATTTGTATTTCTAACTGTAATAGATCTGTAGATGTATTTGATTCCAAACCTAGACTCTTTGGACTATACAAGGATTCTCCATTGTCTTTACACATTGACATGTGTGTGAATGTAATGAGAATTAAAGATGAGTGAGGCCTTATTCAATAAGACAGGGTAGTACCAGAGATTCTTCATTCCAAGTGACCAGGAGAGGTTGCATTCTTGTGCAAGGGCTATAGCTTAGCAGCATTTTGAAGGGGATAATATAGTATATTATCAATATATGTCATATATATCAATGATATGTATAGTTAGTTAGTTAGTTAGTTAGTTAGTTAGTTAGAAAAAAAACAGTTCCCCAATTCAATATACCAGGAGAGGAGGCTGGCACATGGATGATAACATCACCTCTTATTTATAAGTCTTCTTAGGACTTTGTATGTTATGACTTTACCAGAATAGAATATACCTAACCCCTTTTTTTTATCTACTCAACAATATAGAATTATTTCCTAAGCCATATCTCAGGATTCAACTCACTCTTCAACTACAGAACCCATGATCTGGTTGCTTAAAGGTCGAACTTTTTGGGAGAAAGCCCTTACATAAGAATTGACAGTAGTCAGAATGGAGTTGCATTGCTATTGTTGGGATCCATGTATATAATATCAGGTAGACACTGATGTTTAGGAGAGGGAAAGTAATATATGATGCAAAACTTAATATAGCAGAATTCATGCCTTCAAAAAAATAGGTCAATATGCTTCCTCAAACACAAAAATAATGGTTCACAATGCAGAATTAAATAAAATTTAAATAACTGTTAGGAAACAGGCAGTAAGAAATGAGGTTAAGAGTGATGATTCTAGACATCTGTGAACTATTTGGAAATATTTTCCTCATCTGACGCTTTGCAATCCTCAGACTGTGGTGTTTGTACATAGGTAGATGACAAGGTCCAAAGACCCTTCCCAGGTTCAATTTCCCCCATAATTTAAGTCCCTTCGTTGCAGTCCATCTACATTTGAACTGAATTAGAGCATCAGGGAGTCAGAGCCTTCAGAACATGTTCTATATGAGCTAGTGTGTCTGTGTTTTGTAGTTTTGTATTTGTGTTCAATTGGTGATGAGGAAGCAGTGGGACTGTAGTGGATGTACTGTTCTCTCCTGGATAAGGACAATGGCAGGCGGTCCATTAATAACTAAAGACTGCTGTGTGTGGCCAGTGCCTGAGGCATCCTGTCCGCCAGCTCCCTAGGTCTAACCTCCAAGGTCTCAGGCACAGGCACTGATGTCTTTGTTATGTCAGGCCTGTTCTGTCCAGTCTGGCCCATAGTTACCTAAGAACATTAGTATCAAAGTACTGGCCTCACAGACTGAGAGAGCCAAGATGTTCTCTGCTTTAACTGTGAATTTTGGTAATGTGATTGCCATCCTATTCAGCATGTGGAGCAGTTGCATAAGCACTGTGTTCCAAAAGGGTCAGGCTCTCTGCTATGGGCTTTTGTTGTTGCTGCCCCTGATCCCCCTAGATCACTCAGTAACTCCATCGCTCTGTCTCTCCAGGACTCAGAACCATTTCATAATGGTTCACCTTGCTCCTGTTGAGACTAAACTCAGACATTTTTTCTTTTTCAAATCCAGAGCTCTTTCCCTTTTAAAAGTAAAAGAAAAGTAATGATCTTTTTCTTTTACAAAATACACTTTAGATTTTGGAACACACTCATTTTCTACCTACAAAAAGCTCTATATTAAACATGTCGAACCCTGCCTGTGGAAAATTCTATCATACTGGCAAATATAGTGAGCCTACAACATTTTCAGACTAATTAACTTTCATTGCCACTGGGTTTTGCTCTAGAAATTAAATGGGTGCATCTTGGTGGGCCAAAATCCAAATGAGCTCCTGAAGAGTGTCTCTGCTGGCAGATTTGTGTGACTTGGTGACCCTTTGCTAATCTCCGGTGGACACATCATGCCTAATTTGTGGTGTGGCTGATTTCTTCATAAAAATCTTCATTAAGAACAAGACATAATTTTAGTGAAATACAAAATTTGTTTTACTTGTGAGCTGAGGATGTACACAGGAAATATATGGTTTTTCCTAGGAAAACATGATCTAGAAGAAAGGAGAGAGCCTGGAGAAACATAGCTGTCAGTTGTCAAGACTTGAAGGATTCAAGGATTATGGCTGAGGGAGACAGTCCACCAGTTGTGGGGAATGAGGGGAAGGACAGCATATCAGGATGACCAGCAAAGAGTCACAATATCCAAAAAGACAGAGGAATAATGGGCTGATGATAGAATACACAGGACCCACTGAACTCAAAATGGTTAGCATAGGGGTTGGAGACTTAGCTCAGTGGTAGAGTACAGGGTTCAGTCCTCAGCTCTTAAAAAAAAACCCAGCAGGATAATCCAGGAATCACCAACCTCCAGAGCAGAAGTGCTCAGAGAAGAGAAGAGAGAAGATTCCCCTCAGTGTACTATGAAAGTCACATTCAGGTATAATATCCTTCTTGACCTATGTGAGATTATATTAGTAACTTTTCTCATTGTTCTGCCCAGCTGCCTGGCAGGAAGCAATTTAAAGAAAAAGAGGGCCCAGATAAATGGCTCAGTGGTGTGAAGGGCTTACCATGCAAGCCTGGTGATCCTCAAGCTTGGATTTGATCCTTAGAACCCAAGGTGGAAAGAGAGAACTGATTCCACAGCTGTCTTCTGACCCCTGCATACAAGCTGTGCAATATACCTGTGTGTACAGATGTGTGTATGGGTGCATACACATGCACACACCACACACACACACACACACACACACACACACACACACACACACACACACACACACCACACCGTATACACACACAGTAATAATGATAAATAAAGGAATAAAGGAAAATGTTGATTCTGTCTCACAATTCAGGTGGACCTTTCCTTTATAATAAAGAGGAGACCAGGCAGCAGGCAGGAGAGCAGGTGTGGCTATGCTCTAATAAAACCAGAAATGCATCTGATTTGGCCCATGTGGATAAGAACAATGTATAAGACACAGCGTATGAGATTCATAATATAATCTTAAGTCAAGCAGCATGCTGCAGAAATAGCTAATTGTATTAGTCTTTCTTTCTTTCTTGCAGTTCTGTTTGTGAAAAAGTAAATACACAAAACCTGGGAAGTAGCTCTGTTGGTAAAGGCTTACTCTGCAAGCTTGAGGATCTGAGTTCAACCCCTAGGACCCACACCAAAAGAGCCAACTATGGTGGCCCATGCTTGTAATTCCTGTGTCGGAAAGACAGAGACAAATAGATACTGGGCTTGATGGCTCACAAAGCTAAGCGGATGGCTTCCTAAATAGAAACACCAAGGTTGCCTCTGGCCTCGATATGCATACACACACACACACACACACACACACACACACACACACACACACACAAAAGATCAATACACAGACAAGATACAGTTAGAAAAAAATGAAGGCAAACAGATGTTTCTTTCCTGTGTTCATTATATGCTTCCTAATTATTCAAATTTGCATAGGCATTCTATTTGTATTTCAGGCAAATAGGACTAACTTCCCCAAATCCAATTCCATGTTCTACTGTTCAGTGGCCTCTTGTCATCCTTCATTGTCTAGAGGCTGCAACATTCTCAGGGGCTTCTTGGAGCAATTAAAAAAAGTTACAGACTGCCCTGATTTCCTACTAGCCTGCTGGTGTCCTACTCTCTCTGAAAATTCCCCACACCTAGACTGTGTTGCTCCCCAGAAGTCCTCTCTTTCCATACCTCCTGTTTCTCTCGATGGTTTTTAACCCCACTTTTCCTCTTATCAAACCTTCATTCAGATTGGACCACAGACAGCTGTCCCCTCCTCTTTCACGTCTTTCTATCCCCTAGTGGAATGTAGACACTGGTTTCCTACAACTTCCACTTACTATTTTATGTGGCATGCATTTAGTCGAAATCTTACTTTGGAGTTTGAGTTGTAATATCTTCCTGGGCCAGAGAAGCCAACTGTGCCATACTCTCAAGGCGTGATCAGTAGCCATGACTTCATGGCACTCAGTGATAAGGGGAAGCCACCCTCATCTGTGGTACACTCTGGTACTAAGCTGTGACAGGCTGAGCATATTAACTTTGGATATATTATATTCGCCCCTGGTTTTATCAGGATGAAATTCAATTGTAAGCTGAGAAGCAGCTGCACTGGTTGCTATTGCCCAGCTGGATGATCAGACTGGATTTCTTAAAAGCAAAGATGCACTCTTGTCCCCTCCAAAGCCCCACATTCAGAACAAAACTTAGCTTAGAGTCGATACCCTGGAAGACTTCTAGTGAAGGAAGAATTTGATATTCCTAGTGATACCTTGAAGTATTTTTCACTTTGAAATTTAAGATGTTTGAAAAATGCACATTTTTATATGTGTGTGTATTTATTTGGGTAGATGTACATATATATACATATATACATACATACATGTATATATATCATCAAAATTTAAAAAACATGTTACTGTTTTCAAGAGAGTCAGCTTCACTGCCAGATGAACACAGATGTTCTCAACAGACATTGTTCTATCAGACATTCTCTTCTGATGACTTTCCATCTACAATCTGAATAAGTATATTCTGCTATTCATAAGGGCCCAAATAAGTGTCTGCTTATCTCAAATTGAAAGAAGTCTAGAAGACAGTTGCTGGTCTTGAATTAACTGCCAGACACTGTGTCAAGAGCACCAGCTCCTACTTCCCAGGGAATTCCTTGGCATTCGTGCCCATGCTATTCCCTCCTGGCTATGCTGCCAGCAAACACAGCCGTATGAAGGCAAAATGAAAGCAAGGAAGCAGAAGGCTCTCTCCTGCCAGATGTGGTAGCACAGCCTCTAACCTCAGCACTCTAATGGAGACAGGAGAATCACGGTGAGTTTTAGAACAGCTTGGTCTACCTAGTGGCTTTTAGACCAGTCAGGGCTATGTGATGAAAACCTGCCTCAAAAATAAGAAGGGGATGGTATCTTCATTCCATTGTAATTCAGAAAGCCAAGCATTCACAAAAGTCTTACATTCTGCTGGTACCTCACACAGGGCCACTTAACTGCTACCTCTAGTCAAGAGAAGTGAAGTGCCAGTGCCTAGTTGAAACAGCCTTAAATCCCTAGGCTTTGGGGACATGCTAAAGTGGATCATAACCTCCACATCACCATTAAAAGAGCCTCTATGTTGTTCAGTGATGCACAGAGGTCTCCTTAGAACGAAAGACAGGGAAAGAGACTCCGATAAACAAGACTGGCCTGCACCTGTATCACTTAACCATCATGAGACTGATGGATGGATGATCAAATCTAGAAAGACTAACAAGGAATAATGAAATTTGAGGTTATGCTGGAAGATTCTAAGTCCTTCTGTGTTCTGCTGTTTTACTTGCTGTGGGAATCTTGGATGACTATTTGACTTCTCTGGACATTTCGTCCCATCTGTACAATCTGATAAAACAACCCACAGCTCACTGAAGTATTGCGATGATTAGCCAGGGTGACAAATGTGAAGCTTACTTAGCCCCAGTGTATCTCACGTCTAGACACAAGAAGTGAATTCAGATAATGTTCTGCATCTCTGTTTAAATTGCTAGTGTCACTGCTCCTTGTTGAGGCTTGACTGGTGAGCTATAAATAAAGTTGGTTTTGTATATTTTAATACTGGTAAAAGGACAGTGTGCTGGCTAGTTTTATGTCAACATGACACAATCTAGAGTTATCAGAACAGAGGGTGCCTCGGTTGAGAAAATTCCTGCATAAGACTGGACTGTGGAGAAGTACGGCATTTTCTTAATTAGTGATTGATAGAGGAGGGCCCAGCTCATTGTGAGTGGAGCCACCCCTGGGTTGGTGGTGCTGGATGCAATAAAAAGGAAGCTGAGCACGCTATGGGATCAAGCCAATAAGCAGCACCCCTCCATGGCCTCTGTATCAGCTCCTGTCTCCAGTTTCTGCCCTATTTGAGTTTCTATCCTGACTTCCTTCAGTGACGGTTTATGATGTGGGAGTGTAAGCTGGATAAAACCTTTCCTCCCCAAGTTGCTTTTAGTCATGGTGTTTTATCATAGCAATAGTAACTCTTAACTAGGACAACAAGCCTAACCAGTATTCTTACTTCGAAGGGGAAAAGGTGGCTCACAACACCCTACACTACAGTTCCTATGTTGCTTAGTCATGAAAGCCATTAGTCTCTCCATGTCTGGCAAAGAAAGATTTGAGCCATTAGGTTGTAGAACAAGAAATTCAACTTAGGAACCAATGAAAATACATTTATTTTTGAGAATGAAGTCTTTGGATTGCAAAGTTTTTATCCAACATAATGTTTTTTCTGTCAACAATGGCAGACATTCCAGTAAATAAAATGATGAGTATAAATGATGCTGACATGTTTCATAATAATAATAATCGCCCTTGCTTTTCATCAGCTTCCACAAAAACCCTAGGGTTCTTGCAAGTCACAGAAAGGTTCAACAAAGTCCTCAAAGTTACCTGACCCGATCTTATCAGATACATTCCTTCATAGAAACAGCTAAATGTTTTCTTTTCACGGGAGAGAAAAGAACATACCACATATCATCATCAAATGTTTCCTAACAACTCCTCAGGGATCTGGGAAGCAGTGAAAGTTCTGGGGAGAGGACACAGCTTCCTTAAATCTCATGATGTGATAGTGTTAGAGCCCTTTCTTTCTTAGGAGAGATAATTACAGTCTGTGGAGAAAAGCATCCCTAACAGAGCAAAGGGCTTACCACAGACTCATGTACTCACTGTTTGACTCGGTCTTCTTGGTCATCCTACTGAATTAAAATGTTGCAGGAAAGGCTGTTTATTATTCTTCCTCAGGCACCTCCTATTGTCTGACATGCAGCATCGCGGTTTCCCCAAAAAAATGCTCATTGTGTTTCTTTTCTTTCTTTCCTTCTTTTTTTTTTTTTCTTTCTTTTTTTTTTTTTTTTTTTTTGGTTTTTCGAGACAGGGTTTCTCTGTGTAGCTTTGCGCCTTTCCTGGATCTCGCTTTGGAGACCAGGCTGGCCTCGAACTCACAGAGATCCGCCTGGCTCTGCCTCCCGAGTGCTGGGATTAAAGGCGTGCGCCACCACAGCCTGGCACATTGTGTTTCTTTATATAAGTTTCTCTTTTGGAAGCAAAGAGTGTTCAGAAGACTTCTGAGAATGACCAAAATATTAAAGTGATTTTAAACAATCACCTTATTATTGCTAATACTACCATGCTTACTGCTGAAGGTGGTTTGATTCTTCAGTGTTCTCCCACTTCAAGTATATTTGAACTCCAGCCTTGTGCCTTTGAGTTTTACTCTGTAAAAAGGACTTATTTGGGAAACCCCAGGTCCCTGCTTGACAAGTAGGATGTTCTGCCTTTTTTTTTTCTTTCTTTTTTAATTCATCTATTTATTTTAGGCTGCAGCCGGGATGTAAAATGTTCTGCTTTTAAAGAAGTGCAAGACTGAAAACATTCTGCCCAGATGGGAAGATTGTTCAGCTTTCAAAACTTTTACCTCAAAAAACAAAGTGTGCTTTTAAGAAAGATTTGAAAACACATACCATCTTTTGTAATATGAAAGCAGGCATTTTCTGGTGTCTCTTTAAAGAGAAGGCACAATTCATCATGTACTGGTACCTTCAGAACTTCCAAAAATCTCACTGCCAAGTAGCAGTTGCTGTTTTGTTAAGGCAAGGATATAACTATGGCAATGCCTATTGATCAAGATTCCATTTTAGGCTGCCTGGTAGGAAAAAGCACAAGGGACTCCAAGGCAAAGACTTCAGAGCAGCATTGTGTTAGGAGACAAACTGACTTGTGCCATATTGTACACGCCATTCTGTAATCTGGGGTGATGGAGAAGTGAAACAGCCCACATGCTAGGAAGGAGCCTGAGGCTCAGGGATGCTGCAAAGCATTCATAGATGGGCAAAAATGGAAGCTTCAGTTAAGATTGGGTGAGACAACAGGAAGAGAATTTTCTAGAAAATGCTGGCTTGACTATCATGTGATACCTTGATGAGAAGCTTTTTTGACTCTTTCAGCTATTCCCAGATCTAAGTCCTGCATATTTTTAAAAGAGAAACCCAGTGGATTTTGTGTGTTTTGGCTTTTGTCTGTGTTCGCTTATCTCTGCACTGTCTTTTTCATTGAAAGGAGCATGAATGGTACCATGGTCTCTGTAGACATTTCCTGTATTCTTTCCATGAAAGCTTAGTAAGGTGTCTAGACACTCAGACTCTGGAGCCAGACTCTCTGGGTTTGAATAAAGCCTCTGCCAGTAACTTTGTACCTCAATTTTCTTATCTAAAAGCTAGAGATAATCAGTGTTTCATGGGATTACCACAAAGAAGGGTTAAATGATTTAACTATTGTAAAATCCTTGCAATAATACTTTTCACACAGAATACATTATATAAATATGCCTTAAGTAAGTATTAAATGTTAATACTTATTTAATTGGTATTATTAAAGAATTATTAAAGATTAATACTTATTTGGCAATTAAGAAACAGGATGATAGTGTGAAATACCTTCTCATTCTCTCAGCAAGGCTACTCAGAACCAGATGTACTACTCTGTATCTCTCTTAACCTTGAGCAGAGGGCTAGCCCCACACCCTAAAAAGAATTGATGGAAAGGAGGAAAGAAGAACAAAGGGAAGGAGAGGAAAGGAAAGTTCGGTACTGGAAGGAAAGATCTAGAAAATGAAGAGCATGCCAAAAGACTCAAAGTGGTAGACTATTGTGTAGCACATCTGTGAGGTAAAGAACTAATTCCATGAACTAAAGTATTAGTTCTATGAACTAAAGTATCTGCTCCATCTAATATATGGTGCCATGCTACACAAGGTTGCATTCTTGGGAAGGTTTGTCAAGCAAAACTTGTGAATAGTAGGAATCTGGAATACCACCTCCCTAGGAATAAGTAAAGTCCACCTAAAGAGCAAGCCAATGAAACACATCACCTATGACACAACTAACTCTCAGAGCAGAACAGTGCAGTAGATCAGCCCATCCCAATTTTGGAAAGACATTTGGTGAAATGTCTCAAGGTACTGAGATTGAAGACATAAGAACTGCCTAGTGATGGAATGAGATTAATGTTTAGTTAGCTAAATAGCTACTAAAAAGCAGAAGTGTTCATAAATATTTATTCTAGAAAATGAGCTATTTGGTATGGGAAATTCACCACTGATTGAATTGCAATGAAGCCTTTGGGAATGTGGAACAATAAATCTATCACATTTAAGTAAGTAAACACCAAGCCCCAAATCTTGAAAAGACATGGGGTTTTGTTTATGGGAGATAGAAGTGTGGCTGTTTTTTTTTTTAAAAAAAAAAAAAAAAAAAAAAAAAAAAAAAAAAAAAAAAAAAAAAAAAAAGCAAAGAAAAAATAAAGCTTTCTTCTATATTTTGAGCATATTGCTTGCTAATCTACAAGATTGACTAGTGACTCATGCTACTCAAATGCAGAGTGCAGAAAATAAAAAATCAACATTCATGGTAAGTCCACAATAGTCTAGGTTCAGAGTAAATTGTCATCTCAAAATTTGAATCATTAAACAAGTTAGAAGATTATGTTTCTTGACATCTATATAGTATGCTCTTGGCCACTTACTTTCCTTCAAAGGGATCTGAGAAACAGAACTACTCAGTTTGACCTTTGACTCTCTACTCCAGCCAGTATCAGTGATATCCTTATAGTATGTCCTTAAACTCAAAAGTCATGTAAGGTATTGATCTCAAAACTTAAAACTGAAATATTAGATAGGATTGAGGTCATGAATGACCAAAATGTACTATGTTTCGTTGGTTACTTTCCATCATTGTGATAGAATACCTGACCCAATCAACTTCAGGGGCCAGTAGGAATTTAGTCTACCTACTGTCAAAGCATGATAGCTGAGTGGCTTGGTCATGAGTAGCAGGACCTACAGTTTGGCCTCAGCAAATCTCTAACCATACAATTGGGGTTTTTGGAGCTGGGGCACCAATCACAGCACTTCCTCCACTTAAGCCCTCCCCCTGAAAGTATCATTGTCTCCTAAAGCAGCGATACCAGCAGTGGACCAAGTACACAACCTCATTCCCAAACCCCAGCTTTAATAGCCTGTCTCACTGTCCTGTGCTGCCCCTGCCTATGTCCCTCTCATTTTATAAGCTTCCTTCAGATCCCTCCTGACATCCATCTTGGCAGACAAGAAGTTATACAAATATAACAGTCCCTCCCATCTCATCATGTTCACGACCTTTCCCAGGCCCTTTGCCAGCCACAATATAGGATTCATAAAGGGCAGAGACATGGACTGCTAGTCCTTGGCTGACTGTGTGTCCTTTGGTTAACGTAGGATGTTGTCCTGATAGCAGCCAGGAGATTTGGATTTAATTCAGAAATGACTTGGACATTACCCACACACAAGCCTGTAATTCCTCTCTGTAGAGCCGCAATTACAGGGGATGCCAGGTCTTGTTCATTTTGGCCTTTTTTGTCCAACTATTCCTTCTGCGATTATAAACACTTACAATGACCATATAAAGCCCCATCCTTAAAACACACACACATATAGCGTCAGGAAGGCAATGTTTCCTGTGGCAATTCTACTTCAGTTCCTATTCAGTGCCTTCAAAGAGCTCAGTCAAATAACACTCTTCTAGCCCTTGTCAAAAAGGTAGAGAGATAGTCTTCCATCTATATTTGTAGCAATTTCTTAATAATGAACGTTGACTCATAAGGTTTTATTTTTTATTTAATTGTTTTTAATAAGCTTTATTTTAGAACAGTCTTAAGTCCCCAACAGAACTGAGAAGAAAATACAGACATTTCTCAAATGCCTAATATCTTCATAATCCATAACCTTCCCAGTTATCAATGGTATATTGAGTATCCAAGAAATATCAATGGGGATCCATGATTATCATACCAAGTTCCCAAAATCCATTAGGGTTCAGTCTTGCTGTTGCACACTTTACGGATTTGATCAGATATAGAAAGAGATTCTCTCCTAGAATGCAGAGATGACTCTGTGACACTTGCTACACAATACTTAAGTGTGGATTCCTGAAACCACATAATGTCACATGCAGTAGCAAGTCTATAATCCCAACGTTCCTACAATGTGATAGGAGATGGAGACAGGAGAATCGCTGGAGTTCTCAGACCATTTAGCCTAGGTAGACATCAGTAAATGAGACCCTGTCACAAAAAGGTGAAAGATAAGGATCAACACCCAAGGTTGTCCTCTGACCTGCATAAACATAACATACACACAACATTATTTTTCTAAGACATAAGTCCATTATATTTTAGGAGTATTTTCACTACCTGAAAGTACTCTAGTTTTACCTGTTCATATCTCTATCCTCCATAATCTATCCTCAGTAATCCCTGGCAATTGTTGTTGGTTTGTTTTGTTGTTTGTTGGGTTTTTTTTATCTCTTTACTCTATGAGGGGCCCACCACCCAGTTAATAAATAAATACACAGAGGTTTATTTTTTCTTATGAATGCCCAGCCTTAGCTTGGCTTATTTCTAGCCAGTTTTTCTTCACTTAAAATATCCCATGTACCTTTTGCCTCTGGGTTTTTACTGTTCTCTATTCTATATACCTTTCTTTCTTACTCTGTTGCTGGTTGTGTAGCTGGGTGACTGGCCCCTAATATCCCTCTCTCCTTTTCTTGTTCCTCAACCTTCTCTTCGCAGATTTCTCCTCCTCTTTATTCTCTGCCGGCCAGCCCCACCTATCCTTTCTTCTGCCTAGCTATTGGCCATTCAGCTCTTTATTAGACTATCAGGGGTTTTAGATAGGCAAAGTAACACAGCTTCACAGAGTTAAGCAAATACAACATAAAAGAATGTAACGCATCATTGCATCATTAAACAAATATTCCACAGCCTAAACAAATGTAACAAATCTTAAAATAATATCCCACAACAGGAAACCATACATGTTTGTTGTTCTCTATGGTTTTCCCTTATCCAGGGTGTCATATAGTTGATAACTGCATCATGTGTAGCTTTTTCAGGTTGACCTCTTTCATTCAGGAATGTGCACTTGCAACTTGTCCATGTCTTCCTTTCAAAAATCAGATGGCTATATTTCTGTGAGCCCATTCATGACTTCTCTATTCTGTTCCATCGGTTCATTTGTGTCTCCACTATCATTATGATGCCATGACGACTGTAGCTTTCAGTAAGCATTCTTCTTCTTCAGTCTTGTATTGGCTCTTCTGTGCCTTTTGCTTCTCCATGTACAATATGGAATTAGTGGCTTTCTTTTTACACCAAATAATGTTGAGGGATTTTTATTGGAATTGTGTTGATTTTATAAATGAAGTTAGGAAGCAACTTCTGGACATGGTGGAAGTTCCTGGACCTGAGCATGCACTGTCTCTCTATCTACTTCCTTCTTCTTTGTTATCTTTCACTGGGGTTTTGTTGTTTTCTCCATGCAGATCTTGTATATATCTTATTAGATTGACACCTAAGTATTTCATTTGGGGGGTAGGTCCTAATATAGATGCTATTGTATTTTTATTTTAAATTCTGCTTATCTGTTGCTGATACAGGAAAACATTGATTTACTTTTGTACATTAAACATATATCCTACAACCTTGATATCATCACATATTAATTCCAGGAAGTTAGGGTTTGGCATATTTTTTTTGTTTTTTTCAGGGTTAGTATTTATTCTTGTATGATGTCTGCATAGATGCTATTACCATTTGTAAATAATTAGTTACATTTCATTCTTCTTAGTCAATATCCCTTTTATTTTTTAAATGTATTGCCTTAGCCAAAGCTTCTTATGCAATATCAAAAAACTGTAACAAGAAGAGATGCCCTTTCTGTGTTCCTATGTTGGTGGGAAAACTTCTTGGTTCTATCAAGTATATTATATATATTCTTGATATATACATATATATAACAAATTAAAGAAGTTCCTCCATTTCTTCCTAGTTTATTAAGATGTTTTTAATGTGAAAGATGTGATATTACATTAGTTGATTTTCAAATGTTGAAGTCACCTTGAATACCTAGTATAAATCATACTCCAACATGATATATTCTTTTCCTATACTAATTTAGTTTGCTAATATTTTCTTGTACAATTTTATGCATAATGTCTAAGAGATTTTTGTAGATTTTTTTTCTTTTTTTATAAGAGAAATGTTAGTTCTGTAGAATGAGTTTGTATTCCCTTCTGCTTCTGTCCTCCGAAAGACATTGTAGAGTGCTGGAATAATTTTTCTTAAATGTTTGCTAGAATCCACTTGTGAGTACATCTGAGTTGGTACTTTCTGTTTTGAAGGCTCATTAATAATATTTCTGTTTCATTCATAGATATAAGCCTATTCAGTTCACCTGTTCTTTCTTTTTTATTAAATTGTTTTATTTATTTTACATACCAACCACAGTTTCCCTCCCCCCCCATCCTCTTCCCTCCCTCCACCTCCTTTCTACGCCCCCATCCACTCCTCAGAAAGGGTAAGGCCTCCCATGGGAATCAACAAAGCATGGCATACCAAGTTGAGGCCCCTTCCCTCTGCATTCAGGCTGAACAAGGCATCCCACCATAGGGAATGGATTCCAAAATGCCAGCTCATGTGCCAGGGACAGATCTTTTTCCCACTGCTAGGGGCTACAAACAGACCAACCTACACCACTGTCACCCACATGCAGAGGGCTTAGGTAGGTCCCATGCAGGCTCCCTAGGTGTTGGTCTAGAGTTCGTGAGCTCAGGTCAGCTGTCTCTGTGGATTTTCCTGTTATGATCTTGACACCACCACCACTACACACACACCCTTGCCTATATAGTCCCTCCTCCCTCTCTTCAACTTGACTCCCAGAGCTCGGCCCAGTGCTTGACTGTGGATCTCTACATCTGCTTTGATCAGTTACTCCATGAAGGTTTTATGATGACAATTAGGGTAGTTACCAATCTGATTACAGAAGGCCATTTCAGGCACCCTCTCCACTATTGCTAGTAGTCTTAGCTGGGATCATCGTGGATTCCTGGGAGTTTTCCTGGCACCAGGTTTCTCCCTAACTCTATAATGGCTCCCTCTATTAATATATCTCTTTCATTGCTCTCCCTCTCTGTCCCTCCCCCAACTTGGCCATCCTGATCCCTCATGTTCTCATTCCCTATCCCCTCACCTCAAGCCCCCCCTACCCCCACTTTACCCAGGAGATCTCATCTATTTCCCCTTTCCAAGGCGACCCATGCATCCCTCTTAGGGTCCTCCTTGTTACCTAGCTTCTCTGGGGCTGTGATTTGTAGCCTTCACCTGTTCTTTCTTTTGTGAATTTTCCCAGATAGGGCTTTTGCTAATTTGTTTGTTTAAATTATCAAATGTGTAGGCACATAAGGGTTAATAATGTTACTTCACTATCCCTTTAATGTATATGATATCTATGGCTGTTTCTCTCCATCTACTCCTGATAGAAGTAAATCTTCCTTTCACTTATTAGTTAACTTGACTAGAGACATACTGATTTTATTGGTCATTTAAAAGGAACCATATTTAGGTTTTGTTGATTTTCTCCATTGATTTCCTGGCTTCTGTATTATTTATTTCTGTTTGCTTTTGTTTTGATCTTCCCATTTTCATAAAGTAGGAGCTGAGATTATTGATTCTACTTCTTCTAATATGTGCAGTTTATATAATTTCCCTTTTAGAACTGATTTCCAATTAATAAAGTAATATATTTGTTTTCATTTAGTTTGACGTTTTTTTAATTTTTTTTCTTCTGATATCTCTTCTCTAGTCATGTGCTATTTAAAGATGTACTGTTTAGCTTCTAATTGTTTAGAGGTTTTTGGGCATAATTCTGTTGCTTATTTCTAGTTGAATTATATGGTGACCTGTTAATAGTAATTGTATGATTATATAACCATACATTGTATGCATATACATTTCTTCTTAAAATATTTTGATTATGTGTATATGTGGGATTAATATGTACACATAAGTACAGGTGCCTGTGGGGGTCAGAAGAGAGCCCTGAAGCTGGAGTTACAAGAAGTTGTGAGCTCCCCAAAATGGGTGCTGGGAACCCAGTTCATGTCCTCTATAAAAGAAGTGTATCCCCTTAAACACTGAGCCATCTCCCCAGCCAAGGGTTATGTGCATGTGCATGTGTGTGTGTGTGTGTGTGTGTGTGTGTGTGTACATCTGTTAAGGAGTGTTTTATGGCTCACACAGTGCTTTATCTTGAAGATGATTCCATCTGAGCTGGAAAACTGTATATTCTACTGTTGTTGTGTGAAGAAGGATAGTGTCTGTTATATCCACTTTGATTTATAGTATTTTTAGTACTACTCTGTATGTGGTTATTTTTCTTTGTGCTGTGTCTGTTTATTCTGATGTAAAATGCCGTGGTATTTAACTACAGTACTGGAGTCATCTATAAGCTTTTGCTTTCTGTATTTTGATGCGCTGTTAGTAGTTGCATTGTTATGTCTTCTTGGAGAATGGACCCTTTGTCACTATGTAATGTCACTCTTGCTCCATAAGGCCTTTTCCTGCTCTGAGCTCTCCTCTGTTTTAAATTAACACAGATACCCTGATTGTTGTTGCTCTCCTTCTTTGTTCCTGTTTTTGTCTCATCTTTTCGTTGAATCTTCTGTGACTTTAGTTGAATAGCTGATCTCATTTTCTCTCCTTTCTTAGCACACCAGTTGTGGCTCTTTTTGTATTGTTTGCCCAAAAGTTTAAAATATATTGACAGCTTATCTGAGTTCTCTTTCCGCTATCACTCCATCACTATAACACAGCACAGGTTGTATGAGTTCCTTATGAAACAAGCACATCAATATATCACTGCCATTCATTTTACTTAGGCTTTATCTATAATCATCAATGTGTTTTTGCTATTAACATATTCTACATTTAAGAAATAAAATGAAAACTTTTCCCTTTATTTATTCCTTCTCTGAAATGATTACTTCTTTTCTCTGTGGTTTCTGATTGTTATTTTTATTCATTTATGTTTTCAACAACTTAATTAACTTAATAGAAAAGAATACAGTGATGGAAATCATTTGAGGTGCTCTAAATCTTTCTTTCCCTTGATATCTTGTAAGAGTAGATAAATAAAGGGATTATTTAATGTGTGTGTGGAGTGGTATTTATATATGTGCATGGAGGTGCTGTGCCAGCATGCATCCATGCAGATGCCAGGGAGAGATGGCAGATGTCTTCTTCCATGGCTCTCTACCTTAATTTTTGGACAAGGTATCTCACTGAACTGGAAGCTCACTGTTTCAGCTAAGCTGGCTGGCCAGTGAGCTCCCTGGATCCATCTGTCACCACTCTTCAAAACTGGGATTACAGGCATGTGTATTTTTTTTTAACAAGTGAGTGCTAGGGATTTGAACTAAGGTCTGCTTGTTTGTCCAGCAAGCTTCCTTATACACCGAGTCTCCTCACCCCAATTATGTGATTTCTAATGTCCCTTCCAGTTCTATTTTTCAGTGATTTCAATTTTGTCTTTTCCTCCTGCTTACTGGATTTGCATACCAAATTGTTAATTAAAACTTATCTGCATTACACCCCACAGTTGTCTGGCATTTCCATTGTCTCTTCAGTCCTTTGCTATCTTTCCAATCTGCCATCTGTCAATTTGCTGACTTGGTGATATTTCCACCACTCAAGCTTGCCAGTTTTGCAACCTCTGAGTAAGACGTGACGCTCCTGCTGCAGAATTCTGAGGTCCGGGCATAAATAGAATCAGAGAGACAGAGGGAAGCCATCCACCCTGTGCAGTGTGAGGGCTCCTCTGTAAGCCAAGAGGTTCAGGGCCAGCATCCTCTGGCCCATTATTAGAGGTGAACTCTGACTTAAATCCATATAAATTGTATTTATATGGAGTCTTTGGAATTTTTATAATTTTTTTATAAATAGGAGGTTGGAGACATAAAACCCCATTATTTGACTTCATTTTGTGGACAGTGAGAGGGGAAGCTTGAGTTCTCTTTTTTTATTAAAAAATAGCTTTTTCCCCTCACATAATATATCTTGATTATGGATTCTCCCTTCTCTCTACTCCTCCCAGTTCCTCCACACTTCCCCTCCCATCTGGATCCACCCCCCTTTCTGTCTCCCATGAGAAAATAAGCAGGCTTCTAAGGGACAGTAATAAGACAAAATATAATGTAATAAAGTAAAAACTAATACATCAGGATAGGACAAAACAAACAAACAGAAGGAAAAAGGACCCCCAAAAAAAGCACAAGAAACAGATACAGATGCAGAGACCCACTCTTTCTCACATTCAAGAATCCCATAAAACACCAGATGGAAGCCATAGTATATATGCAAAGTACTTGTAAAGTAAAATGCATATATATATATATTAAATTAATAAAAACTTTAAAATAAGGTAATTTGTTTTAAAAGTCATGACATAACATTATAAGACAAAGAACCTCCAAAGGTGCCTTTGAGTTGGTTTTCTGTAACCTATCTCCCTCTGGGTGTACAGCCTACTCTGTGTGTATAGAAGAATGTTAAAAGGAGTCATTTTATTGTTAGTTTGTCTATTTTTTTAAAACATTATTATTTGGGTTTATCCTAGGTTCCTGGGCTATCTAGCCTCAGGTTCTTGGTCACCCAAGCAGTGTCAGATATGGGTTCTGTCTCATAGAATGGGCCTTCAGTAAAATCAGATTTCAGTTGGTTACTCTCACAACCTTTGCATTAGCTGATCTGACATCAGCGTATCTTACAGGCAGGACATCATTGTAGATCAAAGGGTTTAGGGCTGGGTTGGTGTTTACGTTTCTCTTTTGGTATTGTACAGAGTCCCTTCCCATACAAAGACACTCGTGCATAGAGCTGAAGGTTCTGTGTAGGCACCAGGTAGACCTCTCCATGGTCAATGGGTTATGTCAGTGTTGTCTTCAGCGATGAGGCCTTGATATGGGTTTGTAAAAGGCAACTGATTTATTTAATTTTGTTGCTGTTGTTTTGGCAACATCCTGTGTTGTTTGGGGATTCCTATGGGACCCCTTTGGCCAACAACTCAATTAGCTGTAACCCATTCCCAATATTGGAAGCTTCACTGAGTGACAAGAGATGGCCAGTGTAGTCTCCCCCATTATTTGGTGATTTCATTTAGATTCCTTCATATGTGGTTATTTGACACCTTGAAGTTCAGTTATGGGTTGTGACAACTGCATCACTTGAAATGCTTTATGAAATTTAGTTGAGATGGGCATTTGAAGATTTAAAACTAGAAAAACAAATTGTGCAGACCCTGGCTTTCTGTTGAGTCCATGGAGACCACACAGACTGGTGGTTTTTATTTGAATGGCTTATCTGTTGCTGGAGGGCTTCTCTCCAGGTTCCCCAAGCCCCGCAGTCCCACAATCCACTTATAAAATAATCACTCAGACGCTTATATCACTTATAAACTGTATGGCCGTGGCAGGCTTCTTGCTAACTGTTCTTTTATCTTAAATTAACCCATTTTTATAAATCTATACCTTGCCACGTGGCTGGTGGCTTACCAGAGTCTTTACATGCTGCTTGTCCTGGCAGTGGCTGCAGTGTCCCCCTCCTTCTTCCTGTTTCCCCAATTCTCCTCTCTCTTTGTCCCACCTATACTTCCTGCCTGGTCACTGGCCATCAGTGTTTTATTTACATAGAGTAATATCCACAGCACTTCCCCTTTTCTTCTTTTTATTAAAAAGGAAGGTTTTAACTTTAACATAGTAAAATTACATATAACAAAACAATTATCAAGCAAGAATTACAGTTACAATATTAAAGAAGATGTCCTGTCTATCTTATATGTGTGAGTTTAAGGTTTTATATCTAACTTATCTTTTATCATAACTGAGGAAATTATAACTATTTAGTCTTTAACCACATCAAAGACCTGAGAAGGAAGATAATGGTACCTGAGAAATGGTAGATGGATGCAAGCAACTTTCGGGAATCTTGCAAGAGTAGACCAAGACAGCTGGCAGCCTGGACAGTCACCTGATGTTTCTCAGCATTGTTGGTGCAATCAAATTGGCTACAGACCTAGAGTATCTGACAGACCATTTTCAGAAGCAGGATTTCTGAAAGACCATCTTACCCTGTCTTGGCAGAGTACAGTGGTCGCTTTCCTTGTGTCCCACTTGTCTAGAAAGGACAGCATTGTATTTGTACTGTCAGCCATCAAGGCAAGGGCAGTTCTTTGTCCAGTAGGCCATTTTGTGCCAAAAAGACAAACTTCCAAATGGAAATGTCTTAGAAGCCCAACATTCTCTCGGGATCAATTGGTGCAGCCAGGAGCAATTGTGTCTCACGTCAACAGAATTTTAAGTTATTTAAATGCCATATTCTCTAGGTCTATGAAGTGTTTGAAGATTACCTATCTATCTGAAATATATCTCTGTATACCTAGAAGACTTAACTAACATGGCTACAGATATGATTATCATAGATGACTAATTATTAATCTATTTTTTAATTATCCATTACAATTTTAAATGAGTTACATAAACATAATACCTCAAACAAGAATAGAAATATATATATATACAGTATAACAAAATTAACTTCGTTTGTATCAATAAACTAAAATTTATACCAATGTAAAACATTTTAAACATAAACTAAAATCTATACCAATGTAAAACATTTTAAACAAGTTGTTCTTTAAAAGTAGGTTGATTAATCTATCCTTTTATCTTATCATCTCTATATCCTCCTATATATCTATATCATATCCCCTTTTCTTTTTTAGAAAGATATCATATTTATAATCAACCTGTTTTAAATAAAAATATTGGTTTTTCTCTGTCCCACACCAGAGGGCTCTTCTGATTTGGGACACAAGAATCTCTTAACCATTTTTTTTTTTAAAGCAATATGTCTGGGTTTAGAGGGGGAGTGAGCCAATTCCACCTCTAAAGCCAGCTTGGTATATTTGGGAATTTGGGCGTAGCATCTCTTACTACTTCTGGCTGGAGGGGGGCGCTGTATCTTATGGGGATGGAAAGAAAACTTTAGGCCTATGGGGTAGTCCGTGAGGCTGTATTGTGTGAACCAGTTGCCTTGAAACCGCTCTGGATGTTGGATCATCTGGGCCATGGTGTCATCGGAGACCTTTCAGGGGGTCTTGACTGGTGAAACCTGATGTATCTTAATCTGGAACAAATCCACAGCCTCTGGCTTTCTGTGGAAACAAAAGCAGAACCTCTTTTCCAAAGTAACATATCCTTATATCTAAATTTTGAAGTCAAGGTACCTTTAAAATATACATTTTGGCATAACTCAACAGCTTTTGTAATCAAATGTTTTTCTTCAGTTACGAATATCAAAGAGAACATAATCCAGATCTTCTGTGTGATAGCCATCTTTACGTGGCTTATTTTTTATATTACCTTAGCCTATTGTTTTAAACTGTACCATTCTAAGACTGAAACGGCACTGTGGCTGCTGGCTCCGCCCATTTCAGCTTACCAACAAGGCGTTTTCCGCCAGTTGTGTGAGTCATCAAGTCTCAGAAATAGTGGGTCTACGCTTTTATCAAAGCAGCATGTAGCCCAGAAACCTCTTTTTTTTTTTTTTTTTTTTTTTTTTTTTTAAATATTAGTAAAGACTAAATCCACCACATAGCTTAATGTGCCGCTGGCAGACACCTCATTCCCGCCATACTGCCGGTCTAACGCACACGCTAGGAACCCGCCAGTAGTTCAAACCTGCATTTTGCTGCGTCTAGCTGCCCGTATGAGACAAGAAGCAGGAACCTGGTTTTGGCTCTGTTTAGAATTGGTTATTAAATATTCTCAGGTTTAAGGTGGAAACTCGAGCCGTTGGGCGCCATTTGTTGCTGGAGGGCTTCTCTCCAGGTTCCCCAAGCCCCGCAGTCCCACAATCCACTTATAAAATAATCACTCAGACGCTTATATCACTTATAAACTGTATGGCCGTGGCAGGCTTCTTGCTAACTGTTCTTTTATCTTAAATTAACCCATTTTTATAAATCTATACCTTGCCACGTGGCTGGTGGCTTACCAGAGTCTTTACATGCTGCTTGTCCTGGCAGTGGCTGCAGTGTCCCCCTCCTTCTTCCTGTTTCCCCAATTCTCCTCTCTCTTTGTCCCACCTATACTTCCTGCCTGGTCACTGGCCATCAGTGTTTTATTTACATAGAGTAATATCCACAGCAGATGTCCTCGATGTTCATGCTTTCTTTCCTCTTTCTTCTTTCTGTGTGGGACTGCTCTCCATCCTCCCTTTCCATTATTTCTCTTTTCCTCCCTCCATCTCATCCTTATTTCCATTTTATTTTCTTCCTCTTCTGTCCTTCCTTCTTTTTGTCTTTCTTGTTGCCTCTATCTAGTTTCTTTTTAGCTCTATCTAGTTTCTTGTTAGCTCTGTTTAGTTTCTTGTTAGCTCTGTCTAGTTCCCTGCTGCCTCTATTTAGCTTCTCGTTACCTCTGTGAGTGCTTTGCATATTTCTCAGTTTATTTTTTTTCTTGGATGACTCTTCTAAGGCTAGAAATAGCTGAGATTGACAAGGGCTAGTTCTCTGATTTTTAAAAACAGGCTGACTGAAGTGAGTGTTCAAAACCACTGCCAGCAATAGGCTCTGGCTTTTGTTTTCATTCTTCATGGAATGGTTTGGTTTGGAAACTTTCTGCTTTGAGGCTTGGGATTCTCCCTTAGGAAAGGAGCAGAGGTCCTTTCTTTGTGTATATGGACAGAAAATCATGTTGTACTGCATATGGGCGTGTGTGCGTGGGGTAGGGAGCATCCTACTGGCCAAGTCATGTTGCATTCACAGCACTGGCCAATCTAACATCATAACCACATCATCCCAGGTTCCCTGTTGCAGATGCTCTACCCAGAAATTAACCAGCTCTTCTTTTTCAGTTATTTGGTGTTACTTCCTCTGCAATAGCAATAGCCTATGGTTCTCTTGACATCCATTTAATTTCAGGATATTATTTTAGTCAAGAAAAAAATCTGATTTTATTTTTAAAGCCAATCATAAAAGCACTCCCTCCTGTACCTGTCTATAATTTCTTTTATTACTGTCTTATCTCCCTGGGGCAAAGCTAGGGTGAGATGAATGCAAATCCTAATGGTCACTGTCACAAAATGTTATTTGCCAATTACCACTCTAATTTTATTCATTTATCACTGGGGATGGGGCAGAAGTCAGAGTCCACTTTCAGGAGTGAGTTCTCTCCTTCCATTGTGGGTTCTGGAATCAAACTCAGGTCTTTAGGCTTGCACAGCAAGGGCCTTCCCACTGAGCCATCTCACTGCCCACCCCCAGTACCATTCTGACACATTACATGTGTGTTCTCATTTAACCCCCAAAGTAATATGATGAGACGAATACCATTAGTACCCCATCTTATAGGTAAGGAAACTAAGACCCTGCCAGAATAAATAATTTACACAGGGGCCACACAAAGGGTTTGGGGTGTTCTGACTTACATATCTCAGTGTTTGTTCTTGAAGCTGAGTTAATCTGAGTTGAGTCTTGTCACAGTATCTCAAACAGGAAGGATAGTGCCTGGTGACAGTTGTTTAAATGGAGTTGTGTTCAAGGGATCTTCACAGAAAATCTCTGCCATAGACTGTAGGAGGTTCCAGGCAGGCAAGATTGCCCTGTATGTGGTGCTGTTAGAATATCACCTGTGATGCTAGGAGAACGGCTCTTTTGTGGCAGCATTAGGAAATCAGGCACACAGTGGAAGGCAGGACAAGAACCCAATGAACAGAAGGCTGGAGAAAAGTTGGGGGAAGAATGCCAGGCAGTGAAAAGTCTTGTCACTAAACTGGGGACGCTGAGGATAAAGCAAGCCATTGGAGAGTGTTATGCAAATGAATTTGGTGCTGGGGTTTATACTTCTTAAAATCCACTTTGGCTTTCACATAGAAGTGATTGCAGGGGATTCACAGGAGTCCAGATGACTAATTACTGGATGTAGAAAAGCATGGCAGGGAAATCAAAGCTATGATCTGCCTGTAGGTATGACTTTCATACATCTAACAGTTTAAATCTAAAAATGTCCCCCTACAAGCTCCTGTGTCAAAACTTAGTCTTTAGTGAGTACTACTATTTTGGAAATTTTTGGAACCTTCAAGGTAGAGGCCCTAATTAGCAGACACAGGTTAGTGACAGGCGACCTTCATATCCATCTCTGGTTCCTGTCGAACCTCTTTGTTCCCTGAACCAACTAAGATATGAGATGCCATGGACAGAAGCTCCCACCACCCCAGACCAAGCTGTCTGCCATGTTCTCCCCATCACTGTGGACTACATTATGTGAAACTATGGGCCAATACAAATCTATCTTCTCTGAAGTCATTTCTGTCAGGCATTTTATCACAGCCATGAAAAAAGTAACTCTTATAAAACACAGAGAATTGTACAGGATTCTTTTGGCTATCCTGGGTTTTTTGTTTTTCCATATGAAGTTGAGTATTATTCTTTCCAGGTCTGTGAAGAATTGTGTTGGTATTTTGATGGGGATTGCATTGAATTTGTAGATTGCTTTTGGTGAGATTGCCATTTTTACTATGTTAACCCTGCCTATCCATGAGCATGGGAGATCTTTCCATTTTCTGACATCTTATTCAATTTCTTTTTTCAGGGACTTAAAGTTCTTGTCATATAGGTCCTTCACTTGCTTGGTTAGTGTACCCCAAGGTATTATCATTTGTGGCTATTGTGGCAATGGTCAAGAGATAGCCCGAACTGACCTACTCTGGTGATAGGATGGCCAAACACCCTAACTATGTGCTAGAAACCCCATCCAATGACTGAGGGAACCGGATGCAGAGATCCACGGCCAGGCCCCAGGTGGAGCTCCAGGAGTCCAACTGGTGAGAAAGAGGAGGGTTTGTATGAGTGAGAATTGTTGAGAACCAAGGTTGGAAAAAGCACAGGGACAAATAGCCAAACTAATGGAAACACATGAACTATGAACCAAAAGCTGAGGAGCCCCCAACTGGATCAGGCCCTCTGGATAAGTGAGACAGTTGATTAGCTTGATCTGTTTGGGAGGCATCCAGGCAGTGGGACCAGGTTCTGTACTCAGTACATGAGCTGGCTGTTTGAAACCTGGGGCTTATGCAGGGACACTTACCTCAGCCTGGGAGGAGGGGACTGGACCTGCCTGAACTGAATCTACCAGGTTGAACTCAATCCTCAGGGGAGTCTTTGCCCTGGAGGAAATGGGAATGGGAGGTGGGAGGGGGGAGAACAAGGGAATCCGTGGCTGATATGTAAAATTAAATTAAATTATAAAATTTAGAAAAAAGAAACAACAACAATAACAAATCTTTAAAATTGCAACTAGTTATCTGATTAGTTGACCTATTTTCATGTAATATGAAATACATAACTGAGAAAAAATCAAACTGCTAAAAAAATAAATAGATAGATAGATAGATAGATAGATAGATAGATAGATAAATAAAAAACACAGAGAATTCAGGAAGAAAGGCTAGAAAGGAGGGAAATATGATGAGTTTGGTGTTTGGAACTCTGGATCTGAAATGCCAGGCATAAAATCATGGTATCCACCAAGCTGAAGAGCCCCAGCTGGAATTCTGGAGTCATCTAATTTTCATAGAGAATTTTTCCTCGAGGTGGCTGGTGGGATTGTGGATTCAGGCACTTTGGATAAAGCTACCCCCATCTGGCACAAGGGCTCTATGGACTGCAGATGAAGGCTTGGCAATCAGTACAAATTCGAGGCCATGCAGAAGACTGAAGGAAGCCAGCAAAGCGTGAAGAAACCAGAAGAATATCATAGCTCGGAAGCCAGAAAAGAGTTTCCAATGGCAAGAAAAGTCAAAAATCTAGATTCTTGAGAAAGCCAAGATAAGAAGAAAGAGATGTCCGGAAGCACGGCTGTTCACAAGGGCCTCAGGTAGTTCAAGGTGGGACAGGAGCAGGAAAGGTTTCAGTGCTGCCCAGTGGGTCCATGCTGAGAGGAAGAAGGAATGACTGTTCCAGAGGACTCATAATGAACTTGATAATCAGCCCAGAGCTCTTTTTTCACAGCTCTGATTTTCACAAGTGGTCTGGTTTGAGGTCATGTCTTCACACAGCAGTCACAGTTTGCTCACATATAAAGCGAATCCTGTGTATCTCAATGCTTGAATAGGGACTGAATGAAACAATATGTGGGTGTAGATAAATACACTATTGATATGAAGAGTCATTTACCTGTAATTCTTAAATCAAGCCATAGTGGTTTTTTTACCCTGAAATCTTCATCTGGGACAATTAGAAATCAAGTGAACTTGAGCAATGAAACTTTTGTTTTTAAATTTTGTGAGATTTTTGTATGTGTGAGTGTATGTATGTGCATATATGATATGTATGCATGTACCTGTGATTACGTCTGTACAGATCCACTCGTGTGAGAGTGTTCCTGTACATGCAGGAAGAGGACAGAGGAAAACCTAAGCTGCCATTCCTTAGAATCCATCCATTTTGTTTTCTGAGACAGTGTCACTCTCTGGTCTGGAACTCACCAACTATGCTAAGCTGGCTGGCCAGTGACCTTGAGGTACATCTGTCCCGACTTCCTTAGTACATCACCACACCCAGCTCTTCCCTTTCTACCTTATATTCTGTGGGATCACACACAGGTCCTCATGGTTGCGGAGCAAGCACTTTATTGACTGAGTTATCACTCCAGCCCTATAGTTCGTGTTTTAGTTTCAGATACATTTCATGTGGCTATCAGTTTTCACTCAGATCTCCTCTAAGGCCTGTTTTGAAAGTCTTACTGAGCAAATTCACATTTTAAATGATAACCCGGAATGAAAGACTATGCCATACATGTCAATTCAACAGAGAGAACATCATTCTTTGTAAAGTGCCTTCTCTGGTACTCTAACTCACTGGGGGAGTATCAAATGTTCATCAATTCTAATGAGCCTTGCTGAGATAGCTGATGTTTAGTATTGGCTTATGTTTTCCTTATGTAAGAGTCTTTGAGACATCCTGGTCAGGCAACTCTTCTCAGAGTGGTGGGTCAAGTGGCAGTTCCTCCTTGGTCAAATTTCCAAGTTCATCTGAAGGGTGGCTCAAATGTAGCCTTAGAGGAGGAGAAACATGTAGCATGAATCTTAAAGGTACTTATTAATAAAATCAAACCCGAGGCGAGTTATTGGGGTCCATGCTGGTAGATCAGAGAGACAGAACAAGCCACAGCTATCTCACCTCGCCGGATCCTCAGCTGGTCTTGTCTCCTCAAACTGGAGGCCTCTGAGTCCTCATCCGGAATGGGTCTCAGCTGAATAACTGCTCAAAAGCCAGAATGCTTAATCAGCCAAAACCTTAACCAGGCCAAAATGCTTCTAGTTTCTCGTCCTCACGCCTTATATATCTTCCTGCTTTCTACCACCACTCCCTGGGATTAAAGGCTGGCTTTCTGGATTAAAGGCATGTGTCACCATGCTTGGCTATTTCCAATGTGGCTTGAACTCACAGAGATCCAGAGGGATTTCTATCTCTGGAATGCTAGGATTAAAGGTGTGAGTGCCACCATTTTCTAGCCTTTGTATCTAGTGGCTGTCTGTTCTCTGACCCCAGATAAATTTATTAGAGTACACAATATTTTGGAGAACACAATACCACCACAGAAACATGCAAGATAGATTGGCTGTGAGGAGCGCTGTGGCCCCATCTCAGACCTGTACACATTCCTTCTGCCCATGTCCCACTGCACAGAGCTTAGACCACGTTTAGTGACAACAGAGCCTCCAAAATGTTGTTGCAGAAGGAAGGAGAAAGTAATCTGAACATAAACTTGTCTTAGACCATATGTAAATAGTGTGAAACAGGCCACCCACCATGACTAATATTCCAAGAATACCAGCTTCCCAGTCACATGGGTTAAATGCAGAATTAATCCCATTTTTCAGACTCCTCACTACTGTTTTGAAGGTTATTTATTTCTGCATCCTAGGACTAAGGACATAGAAGGTAACAGAGCTCTTGCCTAGTGTGGATGAGGCCCTGGATTTATTCTCAGCACTGGGGGTGTGGGACTGTGTCCTTGCTCTTCTTAGCAAATTTGGAAACCTCAGCACAAACAATCACAAGGCCATTCACAGACCTGAGAGTAGAAGATAATTGCCCTGACCTTCTGCACAGAATAGGAGTTTCCAAACCCATTCACCCACTAGAGCACAAACATAATACAGCAAAGACAACAAAGCATTATTGAGTTGATGTCAGCGTAACATCCCATCTACTCTGTCATCATATGGTGAGCAAGTTCAGGTTCATGAGAACTAGTCCAAAGAATATGTTCAGTGAATTGCACAGCAGTTAAAGGTAGAAATTCTGTTTTGGATTGCCTTTTTATTAGTAAAATATAACAAAATATATCACAAACCATCTGCAAGAATCTACCCCCAAGGAAAAGAACAGCATGTCCACAGCTTGTCAAGATCAATAGCAATTTCTCTAAAGGGGACGGTAGGGCAAGCACAGTAATATCATTAGCAGATCTGCTGAGCAGGGAAAGGGGAAACAGGCATGGATCTGGGTGTCTCTGCATCATTGGTGGCTGTAGAAATGCTACAGTGAGCAATTCTGGTTTGTTCATCAATTTTCTTTTCTGACCCGTGAGGTACAATGAGCCATTTTCCCTGTTGTCCTGAGACTAGCTTCACCTTGGGAGATCATAAACTGGGACAATATACAGTACAGTTGCTGCTGGATCAGAAAGCTTGAGGGGAAGGAAGGAGGAAGAGTGGAAGGAAGGACAAAAGGAAGGGCATGAGGAAGGGGGCCGGCAAAAGAGAA